>NW_020290057.1:73491-103058 GCF_003144195.1 Ceraceosorus guamensis
GCCTATGGATCTCGTCACGTTGTTGACTTTTTTCCCTTTGGAGTATATCACCAGCACATTCTCCTTCATGTGCTGATGGCTGTCCAACTGATCTTCTTGGTGAGTTCAAGGTACGGTCGACAGGAGATGATGGTGTTAGGAGGCGCGCACAGCGTCCATGTGGGCGTGCAAGCACTCCCCTTGCAGAAGCATGCTGACTTTGGTCAACCTCTAGCTTTGACCACAAAGTGTGCGCATTGGATCTAGTCAGGTGGCTTGCCTGCTGGCACAGCATCTCCGTGACATTCTTGAGGCAATTAGGGCAGAAGTTGGGGTGGATTGTCTCTTGGAGGTTGTTCATGGCACAGTGCCTATTCACTTGCTTGGGGACATAGTCACCAACGCTCATCACCCCCTGAATGCATACTGGCACAGAAGGTCCACCAATGAGCAGCCCATCAGGGAGCTGTGTGGTCAAACTTTCCTGCTGACAATTTGCATCACCAAGGACACTGTCTGCAGCACTCTTGCTGTCATTATTCACAATGAGGGCGTAGTCAAGTATGGTCTGTTGCAGGCACAAGCATATATGCGCCTGATCTACCTCTGCACAGCAGTCTATTGGGCAGTAGAGGCCTGTGCAAGTATTGCGGTCTTGGAGGCAGGTCTAGAAGCCAGCAATGTTGCGCAGCTCATTTTCAATGCCAAGACAGAGCTGTATCAGCTAGATCTCGTGGCAGGATACCGCACAGGGTATGCTCCTGATGGCGATGATGAAGACTTGGACGACTCCACCAGAGGCGGGCCGGAAGGACCAGGCGGTGCGGATCTGGTGGAGGCAGTGGATCAGGCGGCAGATTGGGCGGGGGCAACGGTCACAGAGGCATGTACAACACCACGCGCAGGATCAGGGCCAATGTCATGGGCCCTCCCCATTCAATTTGGCGCACCGTCCAGTGGCTGAATAATGGGAAGCTACAGGGGAAAATGGTCTCAGCATCAATTCCTTGAGCTTGAAGAAGGGACTCAAGTGGAGGTGACCAGGGTCTACCTGGCAGAGTCTTCAACTCTGGCATTGCACTCGACAGCATCAAGAGCGTCCACCTCCCGCACCGCAACCTTGCGCACGGCAACCTCGAGTACTGCGACCTCACAAGCTTCACCCTTGTGCACAGCAACCTTGGGCACCTCTCTGGACAAGGAGAATTGAGAAGACAATGCCGATGCTCAGTTGGAGGTGTCTGAACCACCGCACCAAAAGGAAGCAGAAGCAGAGCTTGGATTGGTCTGCAGTGACGGAGGAATCAAGTCTCCAACTTACTTTCCTCCCACTCCCCCAGGCTTTTGGGAGAACATTGAGGCGCTCACCACCAAAGCCAAAACAAGCAAACTCTTCCAAGAACCATTCAGAGGCGATCTCCGTGCTGGTGCTGCCAAGCAGCTGCCTAGCTCATCAAAGATCAATCTGGACGAGGTGGACCGCGCCCTGGAAAAATCCGTGCTGAGCAGCTTCCTTGCCGCCCATCCAAAAGCGAGGGTTCCAGAAGCCGCATTCTGAAAGATGCCAGCAAGAAGACGTCTTGAGGGAGCTTTCGGACTGTCTTCTTGGCGCCTCGTTCGTCTCGCTCTACCTGCTTCTCATCCCATCACTGGACATCTTCTTCTAAGAGCTTTAGCCTCTTTGCAGCTCTTAGCGTTGTCAACCTCCTCTGCCCAATCCGGCACAGGCCCCGTTAGGCGCCTATTGTTAAGCTTGGGTGAGCTGGTTGGTGTTGTAGCAGAAGAAGGCGTTTTGCCTTATTGGGAAGCTTGGCGCGCGAGGATGAAGGCTGGGGCTCCTCTTCAAGAACTGCCATTGCGTCCGAATTGCTCAAGGAACTATCGTCATCGCTGTCCAAACTGCTGTCCGAACTGCTGTCCAAACTGCTGTCCGAAGAAGACGGTGATAGGAGACCTGGCTGGCTCCTTAGTCTTAGGTGCCGTGCCAGTACGTATGATCTGCCAAAGGCAATGCGCAAGGATTCGAAGCTAGCGCAAGGTCAATGGTGAGTGCCATAAGAGTTGCCTGGGGGCTACGGTGTAAGATCATTTGATTTCACTTTATGTCAAATTAGTCAGTTACAGCAGCAGAGATAGTTTCATGTCATGTATCTTTGCACTAATGCAGGTTACCTATTACTGGCGCAATCAGACATTGGCCAAGATGCTGGGGCGTGCAGCCCCGCATGGATCAAGCCCAACAACCAACAAGGAAGCTCTACAGGTTGCCTACAGTTAAGGCGGTTACAAGTTGCCAGAACCTCTTTTGGGCGAGCCTGGCGGCCATCCCACCCCAGGTGCCACTGCCTCCAGCAGTGCAGTTTCTAATAAATCTCAAAATGAGCTGGGTCTTGACTTTGCTCGAGTCAAAGAGCTCCAAGATGCCGCTTCCTACCTCTTCTGCCGCTCGATACAGTGCGCTCTGCAAGTACACGAGATGACTGAGCGGTTCCTTGAGCAGTGGGCTGTTCTTGAGGACCCCTTCATCAATAGCTGGGACAATGAGGAGCTCTTGATTGAGCCAGCCTTGCAAGACAATCCTCAGCAGTTGCGGTATCCCAGCTAGCTTGGTCACGTTGAAATGAGGTTAAGACCGGCTAAGGGAAGACACTGTCTCCTGGTTCTGCCTCTAAGAAGGTGCTGAGTCCGCTGACCAGGGCGAGAGCGCGTGGCGTGGCGTGGCGTGGTGTGGTGTTGCATGGCAGAGGGAGCTGGAAAAAGTAGGCAACATGAGGTTGACACAAGTAAAAAGCCCTGCAGTCCACACAATCAGACAGATGGTCATATATGGTCAGTCACACGGAAAATCAAGATCACAGGTAATAGCTTGTCAATGAGACTCACAGAGGACCTCAGGCTAGGTGCATCTACTCCTTGTTCTCCTCATGAGTTCAATGCTCCTTCTGGTCCAGGAGGCTGTCTGCCTCCATCAAGCGGTCTGAGAGCTGGATACTCAAAGCAGAGATGAATGTTCAGCCAAAGAGACAACCAAGAATGATGGGGAAATGATTGAGAACAAGGCTGGGCTCAATCAGACTCACAGATTTCATTAGCTTGACGGCCAACTCCTTGATCTTGTTCTGTTTACAGGCCTCCTCCAGGCGTTCCTTGCAGAGAATTGCCTCAAAGATTGTGTTGCGCTTGGCAGTGTCTTTGGCCTTGGGGACCGTGTCTGAGAGAGGTCTAGCGCATCAAGCTAGCACCGTTCTGACTCATGCCTGCCATTGCTTCAAACTCGCAGATCACTGTCTTTGAAGCAACACTCAAGGTCAACAAACAAGTGCAAGATTGTTCAGTATACTCCAACACTCAACATTGCAGAGATGAAGCGTCAGTTTGTTTACCTGACAATGGAGATGATGGTTGGTGAGCAAGCAAGCAAGCAACAGCGATACAGTGGTGTTGTTACCAACTGCTGACAGGTCAGAATGAATGCACAAACAGGCCTTGAATGCGCACATGGCAGCAGTTGGCATCGCCAAGACACCACAACGTTAACATGAAGACTTCAGCAATGACAACAACCACAACAGATGCAATAATGATGGCAATCTGTCTCCATTTCCTCCTCTCAGGCGCAAGAAGCGCAATACCTCCGTCTCTGACCTCAGCTCATTGTGGTCATTGTGTGCAAGCTTGCTTGCCAACGTGTCTGCTGGTGAGTTGGCCTCACTGCTATACCAGCGTTGCGCGCGTCAAGGTCATCATTGCAAACAAACAGCAAAAAGGGCGCAGACGCCTTGAGCAAATTGGTGAGTGGTTTCTACAAGCGTCAGCCCAGAGGACAGGCCTCCTGAGGACAGACTTTTGGACGCTGACAAGGTGATGTATGTCTACCCTAAGCCTTGGTCAAGATGGCCGATGCGTTCGACCCAACCAAGGCCCTAAGGCAGAGCTCTCTTGAGATGCAAGAGCTGCGCAGTCTAGCCAGCATTCCACCTGCGCTCAGATCTCCTAGCACGTCTGACCGCATCCACAACATCACTGATCTTGTGATCACCCGTGCCCAAGGCTCACTCACAGCAATCACAGCCTTGCGCATCTCAAGGCAGGCGTTGCAAGCAAACAGCAAGACGAGCTCCGATGCCATGAGCAATTCAGATGGCATGGATGAAGACAGCCCCGCCCCAAAGTCACCCACTAGCAACACATCGACCTTGGTCTACCCAAATACAAAACCATGCTTGCGCTTCTCCAGGTAGCGTGCCTATCTCGCACGCTCTGACTCCTCTCCTGTGCGCCCACGTGTCACCTTGATCTCATCCATCAATGTCAGCACTTTGTTGCCAACGCAGTCATTTTGCCAGCAAATTCGCAAGCCGCTTCAGCCCTCCAGTTAATGGCCCAGGTGGCATTAACCCTACACATGCGGCGCACCCGCTTCCGTCTTACAAGCACAATGGACTGATTTGTCAAATTGCCTGACCGCCTCCATCACTCCAGATTGCCTGGACGCCCCCAAGCAAAGCCGGCAGCAGCTTTGGCCAGCTCCTTTACCTGCCCTGTACCTATATCCACACCCTCAATGCAATTGGGGTCCAGTTGGGTCTTCATGTATGTGGAAACTCCAAAGCAACCCACCCCTGGCTTGCTCTTGCCACCTGGTGGGATGGTTTGGTGAGCAATAGTGCCATCAAACACCAGGAATGAAAAGTCCAAAAGGTAGAATTGTGCCCCCAAACTCTCAAAATCTGTGGCAGCACCAATGTTGAAGAAGATGGAAGGCCTTGTGTTACTTTGGCTGGCATGCAAGTTGGAGCTGAGCCCTTCAAAGGTGAAATCTTCTGCCCCAGAGTGCTGGTCAATGCCTCCATGTGGCTTGATGCAAGCCTGCAAAAGTATTCTGTCACCTCTTGACTAATCTGGGCAGTGAAGATTGTGGCAAGGTTTTAGTGAACAGAGATTTGCATGGATTGTCCTTGAGTGTCCTCAATGGCACAGCAGCAATTCACGTCTTTGGATCCATTGTCAGCAATGCTTGCTACCCTCTAAACAACCACTGGCATCAACAATCAAAGAATCAACACTTCATGAGGGAGCTGTGCAGAGAATCATTCCAGCTGATGATTTGCATCACAGACAATGCCACTTGCAGCCACCTTGCCATTATTGTCCATGATGAGGGTATTGTCAGGTATGGGCCCTCCAGGCAGCGTTCTAAAAGTGCCTGATCTACCTCTGTACAGCCGGCTATCTGTGAGGCGGTAGAGCTTGCTAAGAAGGTGTCAGAAGCACCCACACATGCGCCAAGAAGCTTGGGCAAGTTTGTCACACAGTGGCCCGTTGCTTTCAGCATCAAGCGGCAGTTGTAAGCAACCCAAGGTTGGCCAAGTGTGCTTGAGGCAATGGAAGGTGTTGCCAAGCGTTGCGAGCAACAAAAAGATTGTGGATATCTCTTTGCAGAGGATGCGCTCAGCGCCAAGATCGCCAAAGAGCTCACAGACCAAGTGAAGGCATGGAGAGCCATTCTTCCAGCATGGCGAGTGCCACCGCCTTGGCCTGATCTTGGCGTCTGCACACATTTCTTCATGTCAATGCTTCAGTAACAAAGACTCATGCTTTGAGCATTGTAGTACGTCTTCAAACTCTCCAAATCGTGCAACTTGGAGACCTTCCAAGAAGAGCTCCGTGCAGGTACTCGTCACATTCCTCGATTGGCCACAAAGCACTGCCAAAACTTTGCGCTTGTGTTACAATGACATGTGATGCAGGCTTGTAGTGGACTGCTGCCGCTCTGAGCCGGTATCTTGCAAGACCCAGTGCAAACTTGTAGTGACCTACTGTGGAGCTATGAGAACGCTTGTGACCTGTCCAGACCACTCGTCCTTACTGCGCACTCCGCAAACTAGCGCTTAGCATCAACCTGCACGAAGACATGCAGACATAGTACAGTGCGTTGAGGTCTCAGCTCCCTGGCAGTCACAGAAGCAAAAGATATTTGGAGATCAATTTTGCTTCGAAGCTGAGATAATTTGGGGCACTCGCTTATTCGGATATTGATGCAACTATATTCGCCACTTGAATGCGGCTCTGTAGAACTCGCAATGGTTCGCTTTTGGAACACGCCGCAGAGAGCCGAGTCTCATATAGATCCGGTGTTTCGCGGCGCCCATTTGTTTTCATTACAGGACGTCACAAACAGCACCGGTTAGCGGCAGGTTGCAGCTTTGATAGTAGGGCAGCTCGTGATATCCACGCTTGACGACAGCTAGCTCTGTAGCCATACAAGAAAGTTTGGCACATTTTCTAGCGCACCAAAACAGGGTGACAGAATGTAAAGCGAACGCGAACAATCATTTGGCGAAACAAGACGTCAAATTCTATATGCTTCACGTGCTTGTTCGACTGTCATCGACTGGAATGCAGGAATGCCTCAGGTGCTTGTCCGAGTGGAAACGATCCTCTCTGGTGCTTGCACCATGAGTTTTTCATTGTTTCGAATTAATCATCGTCGACCAGAATGGCTTTTCGCTGTAAGTTGCTAGCAAAAGATAGCGCTACCGCGGATAAACATTAAAATTATTGTGTGCCCACGAACGCCTAAAAATACGAACCGCATTGCCACTACGAGCTGAAGGCAGAGGTCTGACACAAAATGAGAGGGACTTATTCGTAGGTGTCGCCAAGCTCACCACGATCACGGCCGGTTAGAAGCCTGGTTTCGAATGACTTGTGGCACTGCCTTTACCACTCCCACTCCCACTCCCACTCCCACTCCGCACTGCCTGCCTGAAATGCTTGAGATAAGGGCTCCTTGATGCTTGAGAGCCGCAGCTTGAGTGTGACGACGTCCTTGATGTAGAACAACAGAGCATCAGCCCATTGGATCGCAAGTGATGGTACTTTGTCGACAGAGCTTGCTTCGCATCCTCTCTAATGCGAGTACTACTCGTTCTGGTAGCATATGGTTGAAACACCTCTCACTCGTTTGTTTATGTTAGAGACACCTGTTTTGAAGAGAGTCCAACTTCCAGCGGCGCTGAGCATCATTACACAACTTGGCGACGATTTTCGGTGTACTGATCGCGTACCTATTGTACAGCTAGAATTTCTTCTCCTAGTCAGTGCTCCATCTGGACCAATGATCACATACTCGAAAAGCTGTTCGGATTTTTGAGAGCGCATCTGAAGGATCCTGAAGCGCCGGTGGCCCTGTCAGCTGTTTTGCTTGTTTCCTCGAGCGACAGTAGGTGCGCATGAGGCTGAAAAATAAATCACTTTTGGGCAGTGGCAGCGGCTTGAGCAGACTCACCGGCAAGCCGGACACAGCACGCCTTTCTTTCGCTCCAAAGTGTGGCTCTGAGCTGGGACAGGGAACGAGCGTCGGAAGAGAGTGTGCTGGAGGTGTCTATGGAGGCCAGCATAGATGGTCCAGCCGCGGATGACGCTGGTTTTCGCGTTGTTGGCGTGGTGGACACAGTTCGACGCGCCTCCGTTTGCGTAAGAAACCTCGTTAACTGGAGACTGAAGCAAACGTCCCGTGACCAAAGTGCTTGAAGCTAACGCAGACTTCAAGTTGGATACTGGCAAAAGAAAGCGCCTCAGAGCATTCTGTAGCTTCCAAGGGTTTCCAAGCCGCATTGATAGGTTTAAACGACTCAACTCGCTGAGCAAGGGCCGCATCGTCGAAACAAGCAAAGGTCGGGAAGTCCATCGCATCCAAAGCATTCAAGGAAAGGGAGTCATCAGTAGCTTCTGACCGAATGAGGAAAGATCAAGTGTTTTTCGAGCAGTGGCGGAAGTAAGAGGAGACGCAAGACAAGACATACATCATGTCTTGTGGCTAAGTCACTGTCATTCAAGGTGGCGCCACCTACAAAGCCCGTAAAGGCTGGAGAATTTCAATCGTCAGGTATTCGGGCTTCATTGTTGAGAGATGATGTAATTGTCACAAGGTTAAATTGCGAAGGTGTAGGAGCGCCAGTGGGTCACTTCGACGGCAATAGAGAGGGGGCTCCGATGCGTCACGCGAATGCACGCGTTCGAGTTGACCGCTACAACTGCCTTCCTTTCCACAACAAACGAGACACAATCCCAACTTCGTTTTGACTCAGTAATTGTTTTCTGAAAGGTCTGCAGTGAAGGTAAGTCGAGCTAGATCCGAGTTCTTTTACCCATCTGAAGCACGTAGTACGCCGCAGGCGTCGAATTGCATGATCGCTCTCGCTTAATTCCGTTTTTCAGTTCGTCACACTTTATGATTACATCTTTTGGAGTGCCTCTAGTTTTACTGTTTTTACCTCGCATGATTCGCTCGCCACGGGCTGCTATCCAATCTCTAACGGATTATTATCAGCCAGGAAATATCTAGTACGCTATCTCAAGCTACTTCCAGCGGAGACAACAGGCTCGACTGCACCTGGATACCGATCAGGGCACAAGAAGTCAGCCATCAGTCAGACTGAATCAAAAGTGCCCCTTTAAGGGTAGGGCTTATTGAGTGCGTGCAAAGCAATTTGGCGCAAAGGAGAATGAGTCAATGAAATGGGTGAATCAACAAGCATAGCGTGGCAATATTCTGCTGGAGCACCCAGCAATGCACAGTAGCCAGGTCAGCCTGACTTTCCTAGGTTGGAGCCGATCACAGTCAGGTGACAAGGGTACCAATTATCACAAAATCGCCGAACATGGAGCCAGGCATGCGCGCGTAATTGTCATGGCCACGTAACGTCTCTGTTTGCGCACGATCGGCCACAAAAGCAGATATATTGTAGTCGATGCCGTCCTGCAGTGCTGCCGAAAAATTACTCACTTTGGTGGCTTGCGGAGCGCTATAGGGGCCAGACGTCATCTTGAAGTTGCAAGAACTAGGCCGCAAACGTCCTACTTCTGACCGCTAAGCTCCAGAGGAGCGGCCTCTCCATGCGGACGGAAATGATTAAAGCTTCGAGCTTGTCAGCATCGCGACAGACTAGGCGCAACACCCGTAGCGTAGCTTGCGACGGCTATCGATAGCTACCTTGCCATGCCAGCAGCCAGGCCAAGGGCCATCCTGACGCCAACCGCAGCAGCCACAACACTCATGGAATTGGAGCAGTGATACTGGTTCTCTCGATGACTGTGAGGGAATTAATGGGGGTTAGCATCCGAGACGGAAAGTTTGTCGACAAGCGGGACAAGCTGGTTGGGTCTTTGGGTGCCCTCACCCTGGCTTCGTAGTCTCCGATTCGTTGTGTACCTCCTCGCATTGCTCTGGAAGCCAGGACTCTGCATTGATGGATAGCTACAGAGCGTTGCAATCATGGCTAGAGGTGAGCTGGCCGCGCGGTAGCAACTGCAATCGTGCTGGGGTCTGGCTTCAGCTCATGATCGCGACGCGCGATGAAATTCGTGACTATGAGGGTAGACGCGCCTTTGTCCACATCCTTTACTGAATAGCGTAATGACGCACATATCTCGAGTACAAGCAGTAATACTTACGTCCCTTTGAGGTTTTTGAGAAATCCCCTCGTAAAAATTCAAAAGGCTCGCTTTTATGCCGTCCGTACTTTCTGGGGCGAAGGGAACAACGATGACACCAACCAGGAGCTGCAGCCAATCCACATTGGGTCAGCGTTGCCAAAGATACATGCGACTGCCCCACGCAGATGCTGCTCAATGATGTTGTTGGACAACGACATCGGGCATCGTTGTGGAGATTCTGCCCCCATGCCGACATCAGCATATCGCTTGGATTTCGTCAGCCCCGACAGCCGTCATGCCTCTCGCCACGACCACTCAGTCCAGCAGGCGATCCACTCCACCCGCCGATCAGATCACTCATTGCCTCTACTTTAGCCCTTTAAACGTGTCTAAGCCCCCAACGATATGCTGTTCGAAAGTCCACTCTTCATAGCCGTAAAGCGCTCGCAAAGCCAGAATCTCTATTCACGCGCTGCTTGCACCGACGATGGCCGTCCACCTCAGCTTGTAGACCTCCATCTGATGATTGTCCCAATACCGCGCCGCACACGAGAGCGGGAGAGCGCGACGGGGGACAAGGTTTCTTTTGCCCTCGTTGGGTAGTCGAAGAAGGAAGCGGATATGAGACAAATCTCTGATTGGTTGATCGAGTAGCTGCTGCCTGGGGACGTGAAGAAGCGCGCCTCCATCCTAATCGCTATGACATGGAGCCTAAAGAGGTGGAGGAATATGCAGCAATCAGAATCATCGCGATTGCGCACGTCAACCAGTTGCTTGCAAGGTACAAGAGCCGAGGAAATTCTGAACTGCAGAACCAGCAGAAGGAGAAGGCCTTGCACGATTGTCAAGCACGACGCCGCCGAACAAAGAGCCGCATTTGTAGAGAGGCGGTGCGCAAGATCCTTGCTCAGAACAAAGCAGAGAATGTCGACGAGAGCAACATGTGGCTCATGGATCTCCTTGACGAGGCCTCATCCAGTACGCCATTGATAAGCGCATGGCATCCTGGAGGCCAAAGCTACCCACTCAAAAGTAGCTCAGGCTAAGGATCATGCACATGGGCACACTTCTCTTGAGTTTGCCCAGCAAGTCTGCCACGTTCAACACGGGACAGTCAGCACATCTGTCCTCATAGCATGCGCCCATCGAGCATCACTACCAGATGCTTCACAGGCGTGGCTACAACGGCTGGTCAATCGCTTGTGCGAAAGCAGGCCAATTTGCTGGGCAGTGGCTACACTGTGCGCACGAGCCTTTGCAGCTATTTGCTGCTTGTGCTCTCCGCGTTGACTGCAGACGAGTGAGCTTGATTGGCGCACCAGGTTGCTGCCAACGGTCACAGCAGCCGTTGAACCATTACCTTGGTCTTGTACAACAGCAGGGACTGGCATGCAGAGGTGCGATTGCAGATGCATGGACCTCTTGGCTTCCTTGAGGCGCTGAATGGTCACCTATCTTGAAGCTTGTGCTCACAGCGACAGGTCCGCTTGCCGACGGTCGCAATCACCGGCAACATCGCGCTGCCGAAGAGCCAACCTTGAAGGAAGTGTGTGTGGCCTTATGCTGCATGCAGCCTGACTTCAGATGTTCCGCGGCCCAAGACCAACTGGCCGGTCTGGAAGGATTCGACGCCCGAAATTACGAATGAGAATGGAAAGTGTGTCTACCTGGATCAACACGCTGAACACGACGCTTTTTGCAAGCTAAGGGTTCCCAAGAGCCACCACGCAAGGACGACAAAATGTGGACCAGAACAGACGTGGTATGAAGAGCAGTCGTATATTTGAAGCAGGGAGGTGATTTGGACAATCGATGATGAATCGAGATGATGACATATTCACGATTCCTTTGCGTACCCAATTCGCGCTCATCGAAGGCACCGCGATTTGTGTTGTGAGTTGTCGTGGAGGGAGGGGGGGCTTGCTGCGTGCATGCGCGGCTGATTTCAAATCGGCTGCACGCATGCTCACGGAAGTCACGCGTCGCTGCTGGTGCAAGTTGCGAGTCGAAGTGGCCTTTGCGCTGCAGATCTTCATCAGCTTGATCAGCTGACAGATGGGCTTAGCTAACGTCAGTCCACCATGCTGTGCGTTGATTGCGTCAAGTCTGTGGGAGTAGCGTTCTTCGAAGCGGATTCCCAACAATGCGGTCCTCACGATAAATCTGAGCATTCCCTCACACTCATCCTCACTTCTCCCGTTCGTGGGGCCCCTTGCGGTGCTTCTTGCGTGGGCCTGCCTGTACACCAGACCGCCGACCCTCTCGTTCGTCCTCCACGCCATGGCTCCAGCATCTCGAGGCCCGTACACGCAAGGCGCGGTCGTGGGCCAAGAAGGACCGGCCATCGTCTCGTCAGATGCAGTACCGCAAGGAAGATTAGACAACGTTCCAAGTCCACCGAAGAAGGAGGGCAAGGTATCCGCAAAGGGCAGCTTTGCTGGCATAGTCAGCGGGGCAACAAAGATGGCTGTCGGTCACCCATTTGATACGGTGAGTGGTGTCGAGACAGGGCCGAGATATGTGGCTTTCTGCAACTGTGCTATTCAGGCTCATCGAGCTGAATGTAGCGATGATCTTGTCCGCTTGGTCGCAAAGATCAAAGTGAGGCTGCAATGTACGCCTTACGGCACATACAGAGGCCCTTTGGATTGTTTCCTACAGCTGGCTCGCAAAGAGGGCCTTCGAGCGCTCTACAAAGGTGCCACACCACCTCTTGTCGGGTGGGGAATATCCGATGCGGTTTTGATGGGAACGCTTCACAATCTGAGGTTGGCATTGCAGAGGGCGACGGACACTGGCGAAGGGACTGGAAAGAGGCTGCCTCCTTGGGGACACGCTGCTGCTGGTTTAGGGTGAGTGATGCTGCTTGACCTCTTGAGCTATCTGTGACCTAAGATCCATCTTTCTTTGTCTTTTCAATCAGCGCTGGTTGGGTCAACTCGTTCCTTACAACGCCAATCGAGCTGCTTAAAGCCAAGCTACAGATGCAGTCACAGCGGATCAGTGCGGCTTCAAAGGCTAGCGAACACGTCGCAAAAGTTCACGGCTTCACGGGGCCGATCGATTGTGCGAGGCAAGTCATTCGAGCACAAGGCCTGATGGGATTATGGGGCACTTTGCCGGCCACTCTGATGTTCAGAAGCAACTTTGCGGTCATGTTCTGCAGGTGAGGGCACCATTCAGGCTTCTCGACGTCAGATGCTTTGTGCTCAAAGCAGTCGCGACTTCGCAGCTATGACTTCTTCCAAAGGACCTTCGAATCGTGGAACGGCACCAAGTGGGAAATAGGCTCGGGTACAGCGACATTCATCAGTGGAGGGCTAGCAGCAGAGTGTTTCTGGCTGACTGCGTTTCCTGCTGACGTCATCAAGGTTCGTGAAACTCTGCGCGACGCAGAGAAGTGTCGCGACCTGACCAACCTCCTGTCTCGTGTAGAATCGCATGATGGCCGACTCTCTTGAAAATCCAAAATTCCCAACCATACGTTCGGCCTTTGTCAGCGTATGGAGCCACGCTGGTCCCAATGCCCCGCTCTACTTGCGGATACGAACATTCTACACTGGTTTCGTTCCTTGCCTGCTGAGGGCATTCCCTACCAACGCTTCTGCTCTGCTGGCATTTGAGGCAACCATGTCTCTGCTGGGAGCCGAGAAGGTGAGTACGCGCGAGCAGAGAGTGACTTGCAACGTGCTTACGGTTAAGCCCAACCTCTCCAACCATCAGACTACTACTCAATAGACGAGTCTGCACTCGCTGCTCGATCTACACAGCTTCAGATGCACTCAATGCCTGCTATGATTCGAGTCACCGCGTAATGATCACCCCCACCACTTGCCCTAAGCTGTAGCTCGATTGTCTGCGTGCTGCTCCTTCGTGATCATGTTCTTGGTGCGCAGCGTCTAGATTTAGATTAAAGCGGTGATGTCATTGCGAACGAGACGAGCGCGGCATGCGAGAGGATGGTACATTGCCTGTGCGCCGCATGAATGGCAGGATCGAATCAGATGCTCGTCGCAGCACCCGTACGCTAAGATACTCACAGATGAAGAGAGGAAGGCGCGGTTGCATGACACGAGATTTGGCTGTGCGGATGGGTTCAGATCTTGAAGCCGAGTTGTGCCATGCAAGCCCTGTGCTGGGAGACGAGATCCTCGCACTTTCGAGCCTGTTCTCCGTGCTCCTCTACCGAATGACCGTACCTCAAGAAGCAGTCATCCCTCGCCGCTTTCGTGTCCGGACATGCACAACAGCTGCAGATGGATGAGCAAGCAGCAGATGTGGAGGAGCGAGGTCAGATCATGGCACGAGAGATCTGGTCACCCGCGCATCCGCATCAGCATCCATACCAATACCTCGCACTCACGGTTTGATGCCTTTTGGGTTCAAAGGATTGACGGCCTTTTCCGACGTCTGCGGGTTTGCCACCGTCAAGGCGGGTTGGGAGACTCCGTTGATAACACCACTGGACATGGCGATGAATGGTGATGCTGGGTCTGACAGACCACTGTGGCGTGCTTGGTGGTGGTGATGATGATGATCGTGGGAGCGTGCGATGCTGAGGCGGCCTTTTGCTGCGAGAAGCTGTATATGATTGGTGGATGAGGATGTGTTGGGAAGATGATGTGATGATGAACCTGCATACATGTACTCGTGACTGTGTGTGACTTGTGGTGAAGGCGTGATCATCCTGGCAGCTTACGGTAAAGTCCGAGCATTCACCAAACGCCGAAACAAAATCGACGAGGGCATACACATACTTTTGAAATCTGAATCGTGAATTGAAGCCACAAGAGAAAGGGAGTCAATAGTGGGACGCTATAGGATCTTGTCACGTGGCGATAGCAATTTTGGAAGGTTCAGACCGTGCGCCGACTCTTGACTCTGGACGGTGCCGCATGATCATGGATGCGGGCAACATGCCGAAAGTTTGTACGCATGGCAGGCGTACTGCCCGACGTGACGAGGATGCAATGCGGTCCGGGCATGCGTGCCTGGAAAGGCTGATTTGCGCGCGCACATTCCATTGACCAGACTCACAATTGACGGAGAGCGCGGAGTTCATGTATGGATTGACGATTGGATGGATGGCTTTGCGCGATCAGCGGCGCTCGCTCGCTGCAGCTGGGCTTGCTGGACTGGCAAGGCTGGCTGGCTGGCTGGCTGGATGCAATGCAATGCCTGTCAAAGCTTCGTTCGCACACCAGGCGGGCACATCGATAAAGCGACCAAGGCCGCCATGCAGCAGGGGCACTCACCACATCGGTCGGCTACACGGTCAAGTCGAACAGGTGAGTTCAAAGTCGAAAGTGTAAGTCACCCAGGAGTCACAAGTCACCTATCAGAGTCTCTCCTCGACGACCATTGTGTCTCCGACAACTCTTCACCGCGACAGTCACCAGCTCGAACACCGGAACACCGACTCTGCACCTCTAGACCCTGGCACTGGCTGCGCGCGCTATCATTCCTCTCCTGACCCGCACCGGCCTTGCCGTTCGTGTTCGCAACAACATAGATCCAGTCAGGCAGAGGCAGGACCCCCCGCGCTCTCTCTCTCACCTTTTGCATCTGCCTACTTCGTCCATCCTTTCCTCGCTTCCTTCCTTTCTTTCTTTCCCTCTCTCTCCCACCTCACATCGCCTCGACGCGTCGAGGGCAGCGCAATCACGCGCCATTCGTCTGCCCTTGCCAGCGACACGCTCTCCTCCACAAACATCGATCGTGAATATCACCTTGGCCCAAATTTGGCGCACACGCCATGGCTTCCCTCGGACCGACGGCGCTGTCCATGCGCTCCAGAGGCGTGGCCAATGCCAATGGCAACCTCGTCGCATCCAACGACGGCTCTTACGCCTCCAGCTACGACTCGGTGCACGACAAAGCAGCGTCAAGACCGCCGCAACGAGCAGCTTCGTTGGCAGACAAGCGTCTAGGAGGCGCATCATCCCATGCAGATGCTCATGCTCTCGATGCTTCCCTCGCCCTGCCCAGCACCGAGGTGCTGCTGGTAGCTGGCGTCACCTTCATCGCTTTGGTGGTCCGCACATGGCACCTGAGCGCACCCAGCAGTGTTGTGTGAGTGCTGCTCTAGCGAGGTCGCACCGTCGCATACACTCGTGTGCACACCTCTTCTTCCTCCGCATCGCCTAGTGCTCTGTCGCTGATGTCTGATTCTCGTCCTTGTTCACTGCTTCGTCTGTTCAGATTCGATGAAGTGCACTTTGGAGGATTCGCGACGAAGTACATCAATCAGAGATTTTTCATGGACGTGCACCCGCCCTTGGGCAAGCTCCTTTTCGCGTTTGTTGCCTGGCTAGCTGGCTTCCGCGGCGATTTCGACTTTAAAGAGATCGGCAAGGAGTACCTCATAGGCGAAGATCACAGACCAGTGCCTTACGTGGCCATGCGCCTGCTTCCAGCCCTCATGGGCGTCGCTCTCGCTCCCTTGAGCTACTTGACGCTCCGTGCATTGTCCTTGAGAGGCACCTCCGCCTTGGTGGGGGCGATGCTCGTCACCTTCGACAATGCGCTGACCACTCAGTCGCGCCTCATCCTCCTCGATTCGCCTTTGCTCTTCTTCACTGCCATCACGACGTTCTGCTGGGTGTCTTTCTGCATCGAGGACAAGCGTCGCACGTTTGGTCGAGAGTGGTGGGTCTGGCTCACTTTCACCGGCGCAGGTCTCGGTGCTGTTGCCAGCGTGAAGTGGGTCGGCCTCTTCACGATTGCGACCATCGGGCTCAATACCATTTTCCAGCTTTGGGCGCACTTAGGCGACGTCCGGCAGCCCATGTCGCGAGTCGGGCAGCACTTTGCTGCGCGTGCAGCGTTGCTCATCTTCTTGCCTTTCCTGTTCTATCTCTTTACCTTTTCAATCCACCTTGCCGTTCTTAATCGTAGCGGGGAAGGCGATGCATTTATGTCGTCTGGATTTCAGCACACCCTCCGAGGCCATTCGATGCCCGACACGTACGCAGATGTCGCCCTCGGATCGACCGTCAGCATCCGGCACAAGAACACGCAAGGGGGCTACCTCCATTCTCATCTGCACAACTACCCAGGCGGCAGCGGGCAACAGCAGATCACTCTGTACCCGCACCGAGACGAGAACAACGAATGGTACATTGTCGGTGCGCCAGGCCCAGACGATCCCCCACCACCTGTGGATGCCGACGGAGTTCCCCTCAGCGTCGACGGACCACACGACATTGAGAGGTACAAGACTGGACAGATCGAATTTCTCAAACACGGCATGGAAGTCCGTTTGATTCACCGCAAGTCAGACAAGCGCCTTCACTCTCACGACTCGAACCGTCCTCCCATCACTGAAAGCGACTACCAGAACGAAGTCACTGGCTATGGTTTCCCAGGTTTCCTCGGTGATGCCAACGACAATTGGCACGTCGAAATTGAAAGCCATGAACCTAGTGACCCTCGGTCTCGTCGCCGCGTCCGCGCTTTGCGCTCCACCATCCGCTTCCGCCACACTTTGACCGGCTGCTATCTTTTCAGTCACAAAATTCCGCTTCCTGACTGGGGTTTCGGCCAGCAGGAGGTCACGTGCAACAAGAACCCTCAGATGAGCAACAGCTTGTGGTTCATAGAAACGAACACGCATCCTCGCATCGAAGACGGGGGCCTTTCTCCGGAGACAGCGCAAGAGCGCAGACGGCTAGGGATTGACTTGGTAAACTATCTAGCCCCGTCTTTCTGGGCTCGTTTCAAGGAGCTGCAGCGTGTCATGTGGGAGACGAACGCTGGATTGACTGAGCGTCACGCCTACGATTCTCGTCCTTCGACCTGGCCCACGCTGCGGAGAGGAATCAACTTCTGGGCGAAGGACCACAGGCAGATTTACTTGATCGGGAATCCGCTAGTTTGGTACGGAGCGCTGGTTGCCATCCTGGTATACCTGGGCGCTCGAGCTGTCTTGATGCTCAGGGCAAAGCGAGGAAAGCGGGACTTCAATGATTGTGAGATCAATAGCCTCATTGCTTTGTCAAAACAAGAAGCTGACATCTAGCCCATGTGCCTTGCAGCCGCCATCGTCTACTATGATCAAGTTTGTGGCTTTCTCTTCACTGGCTGGGCGATGCACTACCTTCCCTTCTGGTTGATGTCTCGCCAGCTCTTCATCCACCACTACCTGCCCGCTCTCTACTTCAGCATTCTACTCGTCGCAGCTGTCTTTGACGTCCTCACCTCGTCTCTGCGCCCCCGCTTCCGCTTGCAAGTGGCCGCAGTCTTCATTGCGCTCACGATATTTGTCTTTAGCGTCTATGCGCCAATCACCTACGCTGGAGAATGGACGGGCCGAGCTTGCGAGCGAAGTCGCCTCCAGAAGACGTGGGACTTCAATTGCAGGTGAGTCATCCTTCCGCACTGCCGCATGTACAAGCAATCTCAACGGCTGACCTCTCGGTGGCTTTCAGAGAGTTCCCCGACTCTGTCTCCAAGTATGCAGACTTTGGACCTGCAGTACACACGGTCCCTCCCACACATGCCGAGGCGATCAACATTACAGGCACCCAGAGCCTCATCGACGCCGGACCTCAGGCAGGTTACCATGCATTTGAGCAGGCGCCACCAAAAGCATTGTCCAGTGGTTCGGGCTTGAGCGGCAGTCTTGCGCCGTCAGTCGGAGAGCCTATCGAAGCGGCCAAGGTTGTCGATGCAGTTCCTCCTGAGCCTGCTGCAGCGGTGCCTCAAGGCACCGAAAGCGCCGTCGCGGACGATAGCAAGGCAGCTCTCGAGGCTTCGATCAAGGCGGCGGATGCTGCACTCAAGGTGGAGGGACTCGATCAGGAGGGTGTGGAGGCTATCGTTCTCGAAGGCACCGCCGCTGTCAAGGCAAATGCCCCGGTCGAGGCTGCTCCGGCCAGCGTCTCGGAAGCTGCAAAGCCAGATGTCAACGCACCTGGAGAGATGGGGGATCCGGTCGACATTGCGAAAGAAGAAGGCGTGTAAAAGAGCTTCCATTTGGAATGCCGCTGCGTTCGACATCCTCAAGCGAACCCAGTCGCTCGAGTGACATGCTTGAGGGCGAGAGGCCGCAAAGGACCTGCACACATACAAATACAATTTGACGAGATTCAAAGCGCTCTGTCTCAATGTTCGATACACATGATGCTTGATTCAGCTTTCTGGCTGCCCTCCGTCGGTCTCCAATAGGTTTGTCCCCCTCTCTCGAGTTGCCCAGCTGACGCCATAGTGCTCGAGCAGGATCTCCAGCTCTTCCACCTCATCCAGGCCTTCGAGTCGGGACCATCTGTGGGGCGAGCACTTGCCTGCGTCAGCCTCGCCAAGACTCGCGAGCGAGCTTCTATCGAGGTTGCGACGCCGCAGACCAAGTGAGTGGTCGACTCACCTCGACCTTTCTTCGGCATTCATTTGTGCCCAAACCTGCCTGAGATTCGTGCAACCCGAGTCTACGACTTTGCTATCCCCCAACGTGGCTGCGCCTGCTTCGAAAGCTGACAAGAATTTCTCTGCATAAGCTGTAGGCGTGGTGCATTCCTTGGCACCCTCGAGAGTCAGGCCCCTTGCTGCTAGATTGGAAAGCATGACGGAGCCAAACTTGCTGGGTTTCGGTGCTTCCCCAAGCCGATCCGAGCCGGATATGCACATGTCGTAAGACAGTGCTGAGATGTTGTTGAAGCGACGGGAGAGGAAGCTCAAGAGCGACGTGCTGTCTTGCGCTGGCAGATAGCTGAGAACGCATTCCGCCAAGATGAGAGTGGGAAGAGAGGGATGGAGGATGGACCAGAGGGTGTGTTGAAGTGCTGCCGACTTGCTAGGATCAGCCAGCTCTCTCAGGTCGCCGGGCAGGATGGTATACGAAGCACTCCGGAGCGCTGTTCCATTGGCCTCTGCTTGGCGATGACAAGGCCGATCTTAGCTTGGACGTATCGACATGAAGTGGCACTGCTGCTCGCTGCACTCACCCACTCGCATACCTTGCAGGCTTTTGCGCAGGGGATCCGCCCTTGCGATTCGCTCCACCTTTGCGCGTGTCAATTGTGAAAAGTCTAGCTCGACGTAGTGCGCCAGGCGTGCTGAAAGAGCTTCGTCGGCCTGAAAGAGCATGGAGCATGAGACATGCAACGCGTCTTGCTACGACGTGATGGTGTACAGGGCTTTTGGACTCACAAGTATGCGGAAATAACGAGCATCGCTGCCTGCACCCAGACTGATGATCTGCTTCTTTTGATCGCCCTTCCGCAAGAAGCGTTCCACATGCTGATCGATGGTGAGGCATCTGAGCGCGGTGCCGATATTGATGATGGGAGGTCTCTTGGGAAGAGGCAGAGGTGTGCCCATGGGCAATAGGTAGTGCGAAAAGGAGCTCCTTTCCGATGAGCCCTTCCTCTCAGCAGGAAGGTAACCTGCCTGCAAAGCTGAAAGGCGCGAGATCAAAGCGTCCGAATCGGTGGAGCGAATAGACTCATCTGCTAACAAGCTGGATCGAGTGCCGGGCTGCGTTGAGCTGGAAGTGGAAGCTGAAGCTGCACTGCTGCTGTTGCTGTTGCTGTTGCTGTTGTTTGCCCCGCCCCGACGGCGAGGTGCGCCTAAGGAAAGAGAAGCCATGTTGAAGCGATGGTAATCAAGGTCTTTCAGTGGTGCGGCGACGTGGAAGAGAGGCGGCGGGATGAGCTTGGATGTGGAGTTGCGGCTGAGGTGCAGATAGCAAAGTTACAAAATGACCAGAGCGCATCACAAATTTACGCAACAAGCACAATCAAGAATCAACGCACGAACAATATGACTAAATCATACCAAAGCCAGGGATTATAAGGATATATACCTCAGAGTGTCCAGAGTTGAATCATCAATCTTGAAGGGCACAATCTTCAATCTTGATTACCGTGGTCGTGAGTGCATGGATTTCATCAACATTCGATTTGATTGTGATGAAGATGTGCATTTGTGATGTGATTCATGATTAGTTACATTGGTGATTCAACATTTGATTTGTGATTTGTGATTCACAGAGCGGGCCGCGTTAACAAAACACGTGAGGCACGCTCGAGGACTTTGGGCGCAAAGGGTGTGGGTGTAACCTGCATGGCGAAACATGCGAACAATCTGAATCAAGAATCGTGAATGTGCATGGCAAGGCTATGGGCAAGGGTACAAGCAGAAGCACAAATCCACCCTCATCCACCATCTCTTTCTTCAAGTCGTGGCAGCAAGCGCGCCTCTACTCGTTCACCAGTGGAGTTGAGTGCCCCTCATTGCGCTGTCCAAGCGCAGCTCGATTGCCCTTTGGCTTTGGTCCGCGCAACCCCCCCTCTCCCCACTTCACTCATCGACTCGCAAGAGCAGCATCATAGCCACGGCGGGACAAGCACGCAACGCAGCCCAACGCAGCGCAACATGTCACGCGATGAGAGAGCGCCTCGCATCAAGAACAGGGCACCAGCGCCTGTTCAGATCAGCGCTGAGCAGCTGCTTCGCGAAGCTCAAGAGAGGCAAGAAGCTCCGCTCAAACGCGCCACCCAGAGGGTAGAGGATTTGGAAGAGCTGGAAGAATATCGAGGAAGAAAGCGAGCGGGCTTTGAAGCTGATGTCAGAAAGGACAAGTCAAAGGTGAGGCGAGGGCGCGGAGGAGGAGGAGGAGGAGGAGGAGGAGTGATGACATGGTTGTGTCGCCAAGAGATCGAATGCTGAGCTGAATCACATCTCCCTCTGGCTCGCCTCAGTTCATCGCGTGGATTCGGTATGCGGAGTGGGAGGCATCCCAAGGAGAGCTGCCTCGCGCTCGTTCCGTCTTCGAGCGCGCACTGGATGTCGATCCGCGGCATCCTCAGCTTTGGTTGCGCTAC
The DNA here is from genome assembly GCF_003144195.1 of Ceraceosorus guamensis. NCBI lineage: Eukaryota > Fungi > Basidiomycota > Exobasidiomycetes > Ceraceosorales > Ceraceosoraceae > Ceraceosorus > Ceraceosorus guamensis. Next base: position 94,734 of record NW_020290057.1, read on the forward strand.
GTCGATCTGGAACTCAAGTCGCGCAACATTCAGCACGCTCGCAATCTGCTGGACCGCGCGGTATCCATCTTGCCTCGCATAGATCAATTCTGGTACAAGTATGTTCATCTCGAGGAACTGCTGTCCAACGTCGTGGGAGCCAGGCAGGTGTTTGAGAGGTGGATGGCTTGGGAACCCGATGAGAGGGCTTGGGCCGCCTACGTCGGTATGGAGGTGCGCTACAACGAGCTGGAGAATGCTTCTGCGGTTTGGGAAAGGGCGGTGAGCGTGCACCCTGAGCCCAAGCTGTGGATCAGGTGGGCCAAATTCGAGGAAGATCGCGGGGCAATGGATCGAGCTAGGCGCGTCTTTACTATGGCTCTCGAATATTTTGGCGAGGATGAGGACAAGATGGAAAAGGCGCAGACCGTGTACACTGCATTTGCAAAGATGGAAACGAGAGCAAAGGAGATTGAGAGAGCGAGGGTCATCTACAGGTACGCACTCGAACGGCTGCCGAGAACAAAAAGCAGCGGCATCTACGCAAGCTACACGCGATTCGAGAAACAATTTGGCAATCGACAAGGCGTCGAGGATACCGTGCTCGGCAAGAGACGGATACAGTACGAGGAAGAAGTGACCAGCGGCCTGCCTGGAGCTGCTACCAACTACGACACGTGGTTCGACTACACCAGGCTAGAGGAAGATGCTTACAGGGCAATCCTCTCTGGTGGTGCAGCTCGCGACTCGCAAGAGGCAACAAAGGCTCAATCCAGGGTGAGGGACATCTACGAGCGAGCAGTGGCCAATATCCCGCCGTCCAAAGAAAAGCGGCATTGGAGGCGGTATATCTTCTTCTGGCTAGACTACGCGCTCTTTGAAGAGGTGGACGCTCAAGACGTTGAAAGGGCGCGCGAGGTCTACAAGGCTGCTGTTGCGCTTGTGCCGCACAAGGAATTCACCTTTGCGAAGCTCTGGCTCAACTACGCCGCTTTTGAGGTGCGAAGGTTAGACCTGACAGCTGCGCGCAAGATCCTCGGCACATCGATAGGTCTGTGCCCGAAAGAGAAGCTGTTCAAGGGTTACATCGATCTCGAGATCAGTCTCAAAGAATTTGATCGAGCCAGGAAAATCTACGAGAGGTGTCTGAGTTGGGACGCTAGCAATTCGAGGACCTGGATTCGCTTTGCAGAGCTGGAAAGAAACCTTTTCGACATGGATCGAGCTCGTGGCATCTTTGAGCTCGCCACGAAGCAGCCTGAGCTGGACATGCCCGAAGTTCTTTGGAAGGCTTACATCGACTTTGAATTCGATGAGAGGCAATGGAGCGCTGTGCAAGATCTATTCGAGAGGTTGCTGCGAAAGACGAAGCACGTCAAGGTGTGGATCTCGTATGCCAACAGTTCTATTGGAGCAGCCATCGCTGAAGAGGAAGATGAGGATCAAGGGGACGAGGACGAAGGAGAGGAGGAGGTTGCCCCCAAGCAGCTGACAGAAGAACAAATTGCCGAGAGGAGAGAAAAGAGAAGGGAAGCCGCAAAGAGGAGCAGGGACACCTTTGAGCGTGCATATGCTGATTTAAAACAAAGAGGACTCAAAGAAGAGGCGAGTTGGACTCGGGAGCGTTTTGCGGTAATCTGCGAAGGATCTTTTTGGACTGATACATGACGTCTGCCTTCGTTCAACCATCCAGAGAGTCCTGCTGTTGGAAGCCTGGAAATCTTTCGAGTCGCAGCACGGCGATTTGGACGAGGAGCTCGCGCAAGGCGCAGCAGAGAATGCAAACCTGAAAAGCGTGGAAGCGAAGATGCCTCGTGTCGTCAAGAAGAGAAGACAGACTTCGGACGGCGAAGGTCTGGAAGAAGTGAGTATTTGCACGGTGCTATGCCAGAACTTTGTCGTGCCCTTTGCTCAAGACCTTTTCTTCTCGCCCTGCAACTTCGCAGTACTACGACATGGTCTTTCCTGACGACGACGATGGCTCATCCAGCAGCTTCAAATTGTTGCAAATGGCGCATGCGTGGAGAGCCAAGCAGCAAGCGGCCGCGGCCTTTGCAGCCGCATCCAACGGTGCTGATGCTGAGCAGACCAGGGAGGCTACTGAGGCTGGTGGTGCTTCGGCGGTGACGGAAGAAGCGAGCGTCAAGCTAGACGGCGCTCGGCAGGTGGATGCGGAGGCAGGATCGGAAGACAGCTGAGGCCGGTCACGCGTTGATGCATTGCGAGACGATTCAGACAATTCCACTACTGTCAATCAGATGCTCGTCTCGCGAGGCCCGCGAGTCTGTTTGATCTTGTTTGCTGTGTCTTGACAAATCGCTACAGCGCTTCCCACGGTGCTGTTCGAGCGTGTAAACGCGAAAGGCAGGGCAGCGTCCAAGCGAGACCTGCAGTGGACCAGAAAAGAAAGTTCTGCGCAGCTTCTCTTTACATGTCTGATGGCGCTTTCGAAAGGCGGGGGAAAGAAGAAGTCATGAATCTCGCATTCGATAGGCAGTCAGATCCGAGGGTAGTCTTGTGCGCTTTGGTACATGAAATATTGTGCCCTTAAGTACGAGTATTCATGGTGTCTGATCGGTCTCGAGACGAGCAGCCGGTCCTATTGTATCCGTCGTGCAGCAGCTGAGCCGGCGTCTTTGACAACGAGGATAGCAACGTTTGGAAGAGCGTTACAAAACAACAGCTCTCAGTAATCTCTTCTCTTCCTGTCCTCTCTTTCATTTCGAGCTCTAAAGTACTTTGCCTCGAACCCGTTGCCTCTGTCAACCCCGTCCCAGCGGTAGCCCGGCAAAATGCCAAAGCGATTGGGTGGAGGTCGAGGTCCCTTGTACTTTGGTTTTTGAGGCCCTTCTTCTCTCTTCTTGGTCAGAAATCTCAGAGCTGGATCGTCTGCTCTCTCAACGGACTTGAGCTCAGCGTTGCGAGATAAGTCATCCGCTCCTCTGTAAAAGTGAAGCGTGAAATCGACCAGCATAAGCCTGGGCGCCGAGCTTGTTGCATGACAGGAAATTGCGCTCACCTAGCAAAGTTCTCCATGCCGACCAGTCGCTCCCTTTCCCTAGCTTCTTTTTGCATCTTCTTTTGAACCTCTCCCACATTCCACATGCCCTTCTCCCTTTCTTTCTTTTCGCTTTCGACCTCCTCCCTCTTCCTCTTCGCTTCTTCCTCTTTCAGATCCATTTTTCGGCCCGAAGAGTCACGGTAGACTGTCTCTTCCTGCTCGACATTGGGTCTTTTCCGAAAAGTGTCAGGTTCCGAGTTACCTGACTGGACCTCTCCTTGCAGAGCTTTAGCTCGCGCTTCTTCTTCTCGGGCCAGACGCTCTGCTTTCATCTCCTCGCGCGATTTGAGACCAGCTTTGAATTGAGGCTTGGAAGGACCCGCAGATGCAGGTGATCCTCGCGCATCGTTGGCATCTGCGGCGGAAGTTTCTGCATCCACCTCGCTCTGAGACGTCTCAGCTTTCGTTTGACCTAGCCTGGACCACTTTCTCCTCTGCGAAGCCGCATCATCCACCACGACGGCTTGCAAGTCATCCTCATCTCTGCTTCCCTTCCAGCTCTCGTCCTCTGCAGACGTGAACTTGAGACCTTCCTGATCCGCCGCGTCATTTGCACGCCGCTTTTTGCGCTTCCTTTTGGTCCCTTCGCCATCGACTGAACGAGCTAGGATGGCGTCCGCTTTGGGTCCGGAGAGATAGCGCGAAGCCAGGTATGCTTGTAAATTTGGATCGGGCATTTTGCAGCGTGAGCCTCAGAGGAAGGGATGTTTGAGGGAGTGTAGTGCAGAATCTACAAAGAGTTCGAGCGGGTCAGCGAGTGCGCAAGCCGCGCAAAGTGATGGTGGAGAGAAGAAGAGCTTCCCCTGTATGCGATCGCTGTTAACATGTAGCCTCGCCAAACGAACCCATGCAGCATGAATCGTAGACCGAAAGGGCAGATACGGAGGCGCTCAAAAGAGTGAACGATGTTGTTGGCCAAGCAGTGAAAAGGCTCAGTCGAGCCTTGCGACTCGAGAACCTCCCGTCGCACGTACAATCACGCAGAATAGACGGAGTGCGCGACGGACTTGGCCGAATTGTCTGGCGACAGCTGAGGGGTCCGGAGAGACTTGGGGGGACTGGGCCTGCTTGATGCCCATGCCCATTCCCTGCAGGACTCAGCAAGCGAGTGCCACTCACCTTCTCTGTGAGCCTCATCAGCGAGCTCTCCTTTGCTGTCGACTTCGAGGACGAGATGCCGGCTCGCAATGCTAATCCAGATCTGTAAAGACCCTTTGCGCAGCAATCTGAGCGAGTGGCTGCGCGCAGAGGAGCGGCTCGGCTCTGCGCAAGCTCAGCTGATCATGCCGTCTCGGACCTTGTTCAGGTCGTTCAGCACCTTTTGCTCCTCGCGCTGAGCATAGGAGTATGATACGTTTGCTGGTGACACAATACTCCCCACCGCCACCAGCACAGATGGGTTGAGTTGAAGGCTTGGACGACTTGACCAGCATGGATATTCATGCGACCTGCCGAGCCTGATGATCGAGAAGCTACTGCCTGCTTCGCACAGAGGCATGCATGGTTTGAAATCGAGGTGGAGAGACGCGCCAAAGGCCAGTGGGAAGCGGACGGTTGACTCGTGATTGCTTGAAGCCACGTGGCTCTATCTAAAAAGACCCGAGGGCGAGTGCGATGTGAGGCCACGCTCTAGCTCAATCAATCAAGAAGATGCTGCTGCTGCTGCTGCTGATGCTGCTGCACAAACAGCAGTTTGAGTCAGAGTCACCCTTTAGCGCGCAGCCAGCGTAATCTTGCGGGTCTCGAGAGTGGCGAGATGCCGACACTCTGCTGTTCGGGGCTGTGCGGCTGTAGCCACCAGCTATATAGGATGCTGCATGGGGATGTTGCCAGCGCGCGCTCACCGCCACGCGTACGCGTCCGCGTTTGCGCGCCCGCCGCGCGGTTGTCATTGCTGCATGCATGCATGCATGCTTGCTTGCTGGCCAGCACACGCGCGCGGCCGTGCGCTGGTGGGCTGGTGGGCTTTTGGGTGCAACCGCACAGCCGCGCTGACAGCACGGCTGGCGCTGTTTGGGATGCTGGATGACTTGACTGACCTTCTCGTTCGTGCGCGCCCTGTGCATGCATGCATGCATATCCATATATGATGCAGCAGCGCCAGCGTGCGAGAGCGCCACTCGCGACTGTGACTGTGACTGCTGTGCCGTGCCGCGCCGCGCCGCGCGTGCGCCCATGGTGCGTGCGCACATCAGCGAGATGCTCTCTCGCGCGCGCTCAAAGGGGCTGCTGGCCTGGCCTGGCCTGGCCGTCTGCGTCTGCTGCTGTCTTTGCGCTGAGCTTGGCTTGCCTTGCCTTGGCTTGCCTTGCCTTGCCTTGCCTTGCCTTGCCTTGCCTTGCCTTGCCTTGCCTTGCCTTGCGTGGATGGGATGGCATGGCCCATCCGCGCCGTTTGTTTAGTTTGATTGGGATCCTGACTGCTGCTAAGCACCGAGCTGAGGCGATTCTCTTCCCAACCACACCCCACTTGCGGACTCGTTGATCCTACCACCATCCTGACGTCTTGCCCTTGCGCATTTGAAGCTTTTGCGCTCGACCTCTACCACCTTCCACAAACGTCCTTCTTACTCTTCTCTCACACCCCAACCAAGTCACAGAAGTCAACATGGAGGGTGAGTGTCTCGACTGGGCGTTCAACATTGAACTCGGCAAACGTCGCAAGATTGATGGAAGGGAAGAAGCTGTGCTCGATGTGGATTGCTCCGATTGTGCTGTCTTGCTCTGGCTTCTAATGGCTCCTCTGACCGCTCTCTTGTTTCCCTCTCCTCTCTTGCCCTTCCTATTGACCCGCCTCTGCAGACGAGGTTGCCGCCGTAAGTGTCGATGAGGTGGTTTGCTCTCTGCATTGCAGCCGCTCGATACATGCTTGCTTATATGTGCGTGCAAATCTGACGTCTGCCTTGCTTGCTCTGCGCTTGGTCATTCAGCTGGTCATTGACAATGGCTCCGGAATGTGCAAGGGTGAGTCATTGCTGATCACGCTTTGGACAGCGATCGTTCGAGCACCATCTGACTGGCCTTGTCACCTTTGTGTCGCTCTATCTGTAGCTGGCTTCGCCGGCGATGACGCTCCTCGAGCCATCTTCCCGTGAGTAGCGATACGGGTCTCCAAAGCCGCTGCCGGGATCGTGAAGGAGGCACGGCTGCAGTGCGCGAGTGGTACCATGAGACCAGCAAGGGTGAATTGGAAAGTATGATGTCAAAGAGCAGAGGCCGCTGCTGGGTGCTCTCCGCAGAGCCACAGCTGCTCCGAGTGGCCTCAGAAAATGCTGGCAAATCCCTCGTTTCCTGGCGCACGTGGTTCGCTCTCTGAACGTGGCCACCTCAACGCGCGTGTGGAAAGCAGCGGGGAGGGGTCGCACAAATGCGCGAATCCTGGATGCTTATACGTCAAGACTCTTTTGCGCAGGTCCATCGTTGGACGCCCTCGCCACCAGGGTGTGATGGTCGGAATGGGCCAAAAGGTGAGTTCGCATGTCGATGAGGTCGATGAGCAGCGAGAAAGAGCGTCGTCGATGCCCAAGAACTCCGAGCGCTCTGGCATCAGCAGTTGGAAATGAATTAGAATGCTGACGCTTGGCTTGGTCGTTCGTTCGAACGATGCAGGACTCTTATGTCGGCGACGAGGCTCAATCCAAGCGTGGTATCTTGACTCTCAAGTACCCCATTGAGCACGGCATTGTCACCAACTGGGACGACATGGAGAAGATTTGGCACCACACCTTCTACAACGAGCTGCGTGTCGCTCCCGAGGAGCACCCCGTCCTTCTCACTGAGGCGCCTTTGAACCCCAAGGCGAACAGGGAGAAGATGACTCAAATCATGTTCGAGACCTTCAACGCCCCCGCCTTCTACGTTTCTATTCAGGCCGTCTTGTCTTTGTACGCGTCCGGTCGTACCACTGGTATCGTGCTCGACTCTGGTGATGGTGTTACCCACACTGTTCCCATCTACGAAGGTTACTCCTTGCCTCACGCTATTCTGCGTCTTGACCTTGCTGGTCGTGACCTCACGGAGCACTTGGTCAAGATCCTCATGGAGCGCGGCTACCCCTTCACCACTACTGCCGAGCGCGAAATCGTTCGAGACATCAAGGAGAAGCTTTGCTACGTCGCCTTGGACTTTGAGCAGGAGATGCAGACTGCTTCTCAATCCTCTGCATTGGAGAAGAGCTACGAGCTGCCAGATGGTCAGGTCATCACCATCGGAAACGAGCGTTTCCGCGCTCCCGAGGCCCTCTTCCAACCCAGCTTCCTGGGTCTTGAAGCCAGCGGTATCCACGAGACCACTTACAACTCCATCATGAAGTGCGATCTGGACATCAGAAAGGACCTGTACGGCAACATTGTCATGTCCGGAGGTACGACCATGTACGCGGGCATTTCGGACCGTATGCAAAAGGAGATCACGGCGCTTGCGCCGAGCAGCATGAAGGTCAAGATCGTCGCCCCTCCGGAGCGCAAGTACTCTGTGTGGATCGGCGGTTCAATCTTGGCTTCGCTTTCCACCTTCCAACAGATGTGGATTTCGAAGCAGGAGTACGACGAGGCTGGTCCCAGCATCGTGCACAGAAAGTGCTTCTAAGCGCCACATCGACTTTCACATTGGTCAATAGGCTGCTCTTGCTGCTGTTGCTCGACGTAGCTGGCGCGGAATGGTGGCGTTGCTGTCCTGTGCGTCCTCGACTGCATGGTGGTGTGACACACTCGAGTGCTCTCTGTCCTGCTCCCCTTCCCAAGCCACACCTTCGTCTTTTCCTCCCTGAAATCCACCTCACGAAATGGCAATGTCGATTGAATGAAGTACAAATGGCGGCCGTAGTGTGTCTTTTGGTGCACCACGCACGGTCACAGTAGTGAGAGGTAGCGTCGTGAAGCGGGAGCTTGGGACATGCTCGCTCTGCCCAGCCTCTCTGATCCACAAATAGATCTCCGCGTGTACTTCGACATCGTCGCGAGGGGCGGAACGTGCATTGGGCGAGATCCTAGGCCGAGCCTCGATTTGGGAGGGGGGACAAGGACGAGGAGCGCATCATGACGGATTGAAAAAGAAAGTGCTTGGGGGAGGGGGGGGAACTCCTGAAGTGTGGGAGAAGACTTTGTGGATAATGAACTGCAGAGAGCTTCTTTGATGATGATGGGGGATGAGAGATGAGAGGACAGAAGGCGGAGCCCCATTTGCGAAGGGGCTTCTCGACCCTCGAAAGGGGACAAAGCTGGAGATGTTTCGTTTTTCTTTTTCTTTCTCTCTTGAGGAAGGGAGAAAGGGGAGAGGGAAGTGAGGGG
>NW_020290058.1:0-102742 GCF_003144195.1 Ceraceosorus guamensis
CCCGGACTCCGTGTGTATGGGCGTCCCCACATATAATGTCGAATCCGTCCTGTTACCTTTATGGAATCCTGACCTTCTCCTTCCAGGTCAGATTTGGGAACGCGTACATAAGGTCACCACTGTGCTCGCTCAAGCGGCAGCGTGTGATGTGGACGTTTGCCTGCTCCCTTTGCGACCTTGGCACGCAGGAGGGTCAAACTTGTGACGCTCGAAGGGGGTCGGATCAGCCGTCGCTGAAGTCGGTTTTGCTTTAGCGGGAGCTCAATTAAATTCGAGACCCGGCGGGCAGCGGGCGCTCATTTCCGAGGCGATCCAGAGACAATCACGTGAGCCATGCGTGTCACTAGCGGAAGCATCAGCACTGGTAACCATGACCATCTCGGAGCTTTTATATGGCAATACCCAGCTCGTCTCTTCCAGACTTGAACTCCATCTCCATACCTCGCTCTCTAGGGCAACGTCTTTCTGCCCTTCTTGTGCTCTCAAGAGCCAAAGCATCTCATTCCAAATCGCACTTTGAAGATCCGCACGTCGCAATGTCATCAGCTTCGCCTTCCAGCTCACCATCTCCCAGTTCCAGAACGTTGAGGCCTTCACCACCCGGCACGCCTTTCTCAGCCAGCCAAAGCCAATCAGTCTCTTCTCGAGCCCCAATCGCATCCGCAAATGGCGGCGATGACGCTAGCTTAGTTAGAGGACCAGGGAGTGCTACTGCTCTCGCAGCATCCAGAGCACAAGCAGCTAGCCGTACGAATCAGAAGGGCAAAGGCAGCAAAGGTGCAGGAGCAGGAGGATGGAACAGATACTACAATCCATTCGATCCTAGAGACTTGCTCTGGAGATTCAATGTGCACGTGCGCGGGACGTATTCGTACGACATGCTCAATTCCTGGGAATGCTGGTCCATCTGTGAGTTGTGCTGGGTGATAATCGATGCGTTCGCGGGGAGGGCAGAAATCGCAGCAGGACGCTCGAGTGTGATGGAGCGGGGCTCTCTTCTCACCGCATCGCAACGATTTGCTCATCACGCGCTCTACGCTGCATCGCTCCAGCAATCTTCATCATCATCATCTCTATGCTAGGACTCTATTCGCTGATCTACGAGTTCCCAAGTCGAGCACAAGCCTTGATCGTCCGAGCAAGCTACTACTTGACTGGCAAAGGCAACTTACAAAACGTCTCTGATCTCAGCGGCGAGCTTAATGCTGATGCTACAACGGCTTTCGGAGCACCGCCTCTAATTGGACAAGGACTGAAAGTCGGAGGGAAATGGGAGTTGTAGTCCGTGGGGGAAGGGGTTTCTGAGCATACACGCTCACGATGTGGACGTCCTTTACCGATGTGTGAGGTGCAGATTCCTAGACTAGCATCTCATCACAGCTTCGGGGTATTCAGGTGCCGTAGGCAGACTCGAGCCGCGGGTCCTCCACCTCTGTAACATTACGCCTTTCCAAATGTCAAGGCTTGCGTGCAGGCTCACCGCTATGCAGCCCAGAAAATTGCAGCATCAAGGCACAATTCATCACCCTTTCATGCATTCGCCACCTCACTCGACTGACGGCGTCAGGTCCGCAAGGTCGTTGCGAGCGCAATGCATTTGCAGGCTACGATCGGGGCGGATAGGGCTTGTGCGCTTCCAGAAGGTCACAGAGTCGCGAAAGTGTGCGTGAAGGTATGCATTTCACAGCAATGACATGCACCAAAGCCTCCAACGAAAAATGGATACGCTGCGTTCATCGAAATGCAGCGGAGTGTCATACGTCTCTATCAAATGCGAGTGAGCGAAGTCAAGGCAGCTTGGTGGCCTGATCGAGCGCGAAGAACGCAAGGCCAGGATGGAGGTCACTGATGGGTAGTTGCCGAGGTAGCCAAGCTACCGACCGAGTCTTGTCGCGTCAAATTGTCGTTCGATTCGGCCACGCCCTTGCCTTTGCCAAGCACGAGTCTGGAAGGAGGTTTAGCGTCCGAAGTGGTCGATCCGGCTGAAGTAGGAGCACCTCCAACGTTATCGGCTCCACCACTAAACATTGCCAATAGTGTTTGCTTGTCCCTCTTGGATCGCACCCTCTCGGCTTCCGCGTGACCTCCCGTCTTTCGCAAAGCTTTGCCGTCCACAAAGCCAGCCAGCTCTTCTTGAAAGTCGTCCGTGCGGGAAGCAAGCTCTTTGGCTCGTAATCGCTCGGCATTGGCGAGCGCTTTCAAGCGCTTTTCGTGATCTACAGACTGGCCTCTGACCTCCAGCATGACCGTGTTCAGCCCTTCGTGGCCCTCTTCGGGTGGTGGCGGCAAATATCCGCCCTTACCAGCACCAGCAGGTCGGCCAACGCCCCTCAGCTTGATCACCTGCTGTATGTTCTCGTAGACCTCCTTCATCGCCAAAAAGTCTTCCCTCAAATCCGCAATCATGCCCGTCTGGAAGTTTAAGAATTCTTGCTCCTCCATCACGTTCCTTAGCTCGGCGCTGTGCGTCTGCCTCCACGACGGCTCCACGGTGGTGACATACTTCTCCAAGTCTTCCAAACCAAAATGTGCACGCGCCATATCATCTCCTAGCTTTTTCATCGTGGCAGGCTTGGGCTTGACGCCTCGGTTAATCACGTCCATTTTGAGATCGTCCACCGTATCCTGCAGGTCTTCGACGAGCGTAAGGACTTCCTGAGAATTATTTTCCAGCTTGATCTTGCCAGCGACGATGAAGTTGCGCTCAGCAGGAGCTTCTTTGGTCGCAATGGCGCGAACGTGAGAAGCTTGTTCGCGCAAATTTTTGAGGAGTGCAGTCACGTCTGATCCAAAGTCTCCTTGAATCTGTCTCATCACTGCCAGCTCTCTCCTCAAACTCTGAACCTCTTCGTACTGCGTCTTGAGCTCCGTCGCCACCTTTGCGCCGCTAGGCGTAGCCGATCCTACAGAGGCAGAGCTCAGTGTTGGCGAGACAGGCACATTCGCTTCGTCTTTCGCAGTACCATTAGCTCGAGCCAAAGTGTTCGCACGTTTGAGTTGGGCTACCCGCGCACCAGCCGAGGTGAACTGCGAGTCGGTGATGCGCGCAGGACTTTGCGAGGCAGCGTTTGCAGCGGCCGCCACCGCGGCCAAAGCGTCGGGCCCATAGCTGATGCTGGTGCGGCGAAGTGCGTCCACGCGATCGCGCTCAAATACGGCTGCCTTCAAGTCTCGAAGCTCTCGTGTAATGACGCTCAACGAGTTGTCCAAATGTTGCTTGACCTGGTCTAGAGGCTCGATATTCAGCGTCAACAAACTGCCATCTTGCAGGTCCGCAAAGTCTTCCAATTCGTAGCTGACTCCGCTCGCCAAATCTTTGACGTAGATTACCGGAAAGTCTTCGCTACCCGGCGAGTAGCTAAATCGGTCCATGAACAGCATCCGCAGCTTTACAACGTTAAGACCTCTGTCTGTCGCGCTGGGATCAAGGTCCACGATGGCTCGCCGGGTTTGCCGACCAAGCTGTAGAAATAGAGACAGAGTCGAGGCAGATGCTTCGACGGCTGAGGATCTTTGTGTGCCAGAGAATGAGGTGCCATTCTCCGCACGACGCTGAGCAGCGTCAAGACGACGCCTCTCCTCAGCAGTTGGTAAAGGAGGAACAGGTGGCACAGCGTCGGCGTCATCTCGAACGCGTGGGCTCACAGGCCCTTGCGCGTCCACAAACGGCAAGCTCTCGGTGGAACTAGCAGCTACATCTCCGGCTGTGGCTGCTAGCAATCGGTTTGCTCCTCTCGGACTGGTCGTCCTTGTCTCCATCGAACTCTTCTGGGACCTGAGCTCTTCAAGCGCTTCGGGAGAGTGGGGAGGTTCCGGCATCGCACGACCGGCTGAAAGGTAGTCGCTTGCCTCTCCAGGTACTGCGCTGCCGGCTCTCGATCCATTCGGCCGTCTAATCGCGGAGCTGGCATTTCTCTGACTCGACACCCGCCGATCCGCCAGGGGACTGTTGGCCGGACTGCTTCCAGCACCGAGCGCGCTCATGCCAAGGCTACCCAGACCAAAAGACTGGGGCGTACCGAGCCCCATCTTATTGAAGGTATATGCACTAAAGCGCTTAGAAGCGCGCCGCTCCAGTGCGTCTCTGGATTTCAAAGCCCGCAAGCTGGGGTCAGCCTCCGCTTCCAAGGCTGCTGCAACAGCGGCGTGCGCTCGCCGAGCCGAGCTGGGAGGGCCGCGCGATGAAGATGCAGATGGTGGTACCGAGAGCTGTGCGGACATGTTCCCCGTCACAGACGATGATGGTGTCATTCCCTCCTGGGCGGCGCTTTCCTGATGCTGCACAAGCGCAGCATCGGTGGATGATTTAGGAGTCGGTGTGTCCACGAGCGAATGCCGCACGGCACTCTCCGGAGCCCTCTCCTCCTCTGGGGCACTTTGCGCCCGGATGGAAGTCTCGTCTAAGTCGCGCGCAGCTCCTTCGACCCCGTCCTCGTCGCCAATCGCTTGCGCCGCCAGTCGCGCTCTTTCGACGGGGTCGAGAGCTTCTGGTCGTCTGGCTCCACTGCGTCTTCTCGTCGTATCACTACTGCCGCTCTCTGCGTCCTGTGCAGCTGGCGTCGACCGGCTTTCTCGACGATCCACAGGCGGAGCAGCAGCAGGCCGACGCCCAACAGCACTGCGACGAGCAGGCTGGCCATCCGAAGTACTACGAGCTGGCGCCTCTGGCCTCGTATTACTTTCGGCCAAAGAATCCTCCGCACTCGCTTCCGCCTCAAGCCCGACTGCGCCTTCGCTGAAGCCTACGCGCTCGGATCGAGAGCCTCTTGTACGCTCCCTCTCCCTTCGTGCAGCTTTACGCAGCTCTGCTGTCTTTTTGTAATCGGCCTGCTTCAGCTTCAGACCTTGCAGCAGCCTGATGATGATCTCTCGCACCCGAGGAAGATGTTGGTCGAGTGCTTGCTGCGATCCTGGCGCAGAGAGACACTCCTCCAGACAGTAGCGCAGGTCGTCGGGCACCGACACAAGATCACTGGAGATGGCATCGTCATCGTGAAGGCTACTTGTGAGAATAACACCACGCAGCCAGCCTTCACACGCGTGTAGGTGCTCACCTCATGTCGATGCCATACCGAGTGTAGATCGCGCTAGCATTATTGAAATCGTTGCCGAGCCTAACGTAAACATCGCTGACGTACGTCTCAGTTCTCTCGCCTGTGCTCCACAAAGTCAGAGCTTCCAACAACTTCTTGGTTGCCACAAGCAGACGCGTCGTAGATGATTCCATGTGATTTGGATCCTGCCAAATGTCGACATAGTGTTAAAAAGTTATAGTGTCAGAAGGTAGCTCGTGTATGAAACCGCTCTGCTGCAGTGATGCACCGACTCACTCTACTGCCACTGCGATTTACACCAGGTCCTTCTTCTCCTGGCTGATTGGAAACTCGCGAGCTCGAAGCTACTGAGCCCTGACTCGGGGCCCTTGGACCATGAGGATGAGAGGAAGGTGCATGGGAGGACGCCGGTCCAGCACTGATCTGAGCTCTCATCGCCCTTTCTTTTTCTTTCTCTCTCGCTCTCAATTCTTCTGGCAGCATGGGGGCACCCGTGCTATCAAAATGTTGTCCCGACTGATAGCTTGCTTGAGAGCCGGCGCTTGGAGGTGGAGATGTGCTTCTGAAGCCTCCACGTGAGTCGCGATTACTTGATGCTGCGGCCGCAGCATCCCTGGCCGAAGCAACCACCGCAGCAGCACGTCGCGCGCTCCCACTCCCTGACTGACCTGATGCGGAGGGTGTAGACGTTCCAGAACTTGTACGGGGCATTTGGTTGGTCAGACTGAAGTGAGATGTGATGGAGCTTGAGGATGAAGAGGCCGGAAAGGGAGGTGAGGTGGCTGATGGAGACGTGGGGTTATTGCTGTCGCCTTGTCTCTTGTCTCTACGCAGGACCGAGGAGATGCCTGGTATCATCGTCGTGGCGGGGACGCTGCTCTTGATCGCCGCTGGACATATACCGGCTCGCTATGCAGCGATAGCTATACCAGATTGTGCCTGTAAGCGGTAACAACCAGATCAGGTACCTGCTGTCAAAATTCCGAGGCGATCCGATGGGTTCTGTAAGCTCTTTGTGGATCTCTTGTGACCCTGCGCCAGCTTCAAATCCCAGTGACGACGGTTCGACTGAGGTATTTGCAGCGAGTAGAAGGCGGGCTTGGTGTTGCTAAGCTGCACTGGCCTACGTGCCCCTGCATTTGACCCTTGACGGGCTCTGGTGGCTGCCGCCTTAAACCGTGTCGCAGCTGATAGTACACGTCTGTCACAGAGGCCGCGAGGGGTATGAAGTCACGAGTGGCACCGGATGCCCGCAATCGTGATTCTCAGCTGAGCCTTAGCGAGATGCGTTGGTGTGGACGTTCGCGAGATCCGTGCGATGCTGAAGAGATCAGCAAGGTGTGAACCGACCGTATGGCTAGTTTGCAGCAGCATTCGATCAGGATACTATTACTCTACTTACACTTTGACTACTCACGATTCACATTGTGCTGATTGTTGTTATTGTGATTTCCAGCTGGCAGCGTGCAGCGTCGCGCCTGCAAGCAATACGAGCCCGCCAAATTGTGGCGCAGAGCGGCTGGGCGCGCACCGACGTGCGCAGTCATGCAGAGTCAAGAGTCTTGAGTCAAGTGTGGCGTGCGTCACGCTCTGTGCGTCTGTGGTGGCCCTTATTGAACACAGCAACCCAGCGAAGCACGTGACGTCTTTCGTGAATCTCAAAAAGCGCGGTGTGACAAGAAAGCCCAGAGTGGTGTGCCTGCATACATGCGTTCCGTCCACGATCGGAGCCTCGATATGGAAGCAGATCATACTAGCGAACCACGCCAGGCGGCCTAATATTGTCCACCATACAGCTGAGATCCGAGCGCCATGTCAGAGCTGCAAAATGGGCCCGCAGATTCTTACGACGAGACTCGTCAGGAGCGGGTGGACGGAAAGGTTCCTGAGGCGGAACGGATGGCTCCAGTCGACCGATTGCCTAGGCAGCCCGTCTTCTTGAGCGTGGAGTACCCTGGCCTGCTCAAGCCCGTCTTGGATCGCACCGCGGTCATCAAGAAACTTCAAGAGTTGGAGCAGATGGAAGTAGTGTGTTCAGAAGAAGATCAAAGCGAGAATGGGACACCGCATCCAAGCTTGGGTTGGAGGGCGCGTGCCATTCGCGAAGCCAGATTGGAAGCGGCAAATGGCACGCTGAACAGAGCTTTGCGCACTTTATGTCCGATCCCTGAGCCTTATGCTACAGCACAGCTGGCTTTGAATCACATGAGTGGCTGCGTGTCGCACGATTCCTCCGTGCTGGAATGCAGACTACCCACCAGCACCTCGACACATCGACCGGATCCGCGAGAATTATCGGGGCGGTCAGCAGATGAAAAAGTCGGAATTGATGTGTACAGGCACCCCTTCACCGGAGAATTTAGAGACACGAACAACATTGCCATCAAAGTCACTACGCGCAGATGGATCAAGAAGAGACGGACAGAGAACGGTGAAGCCCTGCGTGCACGCAGCAGTGCACAACCTTCGGCTTCGGACGTTGTGCAAGCTGAAGAGAGACTCGAATACAAGGTGGACATCCTAGGAGTCATCAAGAAGACTGTACGCTACAGAACGCTTGCGGACTTTGCTTACATGCCTCGCGTCGAGGCGCCTGACGACTTTGCTCGAAACGCGCTTACTGAATACAACGAGACGCCGCAAGCAACTTCGACGATAACGACCGCACGCCAGCAGACTGCTCTAGAAGAGCAAGCATCGATGCTCCGGCAATTCAGACCACAAGAGGAAGAGTCAGATGTCTCAATGCGTCAGACCTCTTCTTTGTCTCTACTTGACTCATTACTTCGACTAGACATTGACGCTATCCGGCAATACCGGATCGCGCCAGAGATGGAAGACTACGATGTTCCCGTGGAGGGCGGGGATGATGCCATGCAAATGGGAGATGGACCTCCGCGCGTGCGGAGCAATCTCAGAATGCCACCACCTCCAATGTTCAGCAGGCTGGTGGCACCTCCGTCGTACAAGTAAGCAGATCAAGGTGCGCGCGCCGATCGTCTGCGCACGAATTCTAATTCTCCGTCCCAACTCTATTTCAGATTTCGTCAGAACCCCGGCTCAAAGCTCAAAAAGGACGAGAATGGCGAATCGTCGCGTTTCCTACAAAAGTCCAGATGGAGAGGATTTGCTCCGCAGCAATTCAGTCTGCGCGGACCCTCTTCCAGTAAGGTGCGCACCGCTTGATGGTGTTGAGACCCGTGTGATCATCGTCTGACACTCCTCACCTCATTCGAAACCACAGGTCCCTTTGCGTTGTCAAACACATGTGGCAGCGGAGCGAAAGCGATGCAGTCCACAACTCATCGCTCGACTCGAAGAGGTGCGTGCGAAGTATAGCAAGGTCTGACATCTCGTGGCATTCCTGTGGACACCTTCGGCTCAACGAAATGCCGCGGCTCACGCTCGTTGGTGCTGGCTCTACAGCTCTTTCAAGAGCGCCCTCTGTGGCCCCGCGCTGCCCTGTTGAACCAACTGACTGCCAAAGAAAGGACTGCTTTGGAATTGTGAGCATACAATTAGTGTCGTCATTCTCATCTTGCGCCCGGGGTGCGTCGCGCTGTGACTGACCGCCCTGCCCTGGCACAACGCAGACAAAAAGCTTACATTCCATTGGTGTGCTACGTGATCGTTGATGGGCCTTGGCGAGATGCCTTGTCCCGTTTTGGCTACGACCCACGTACAGACCCAGAGAGTCGCTTGTGAGTTACGGGCGCCGGCCACGAAGCCTTTTTCGCAATGAAAGAGACTGGAGATCACCTGACGACCCCGTCCTCAATACTCCAGCCATCAGCGCTTCAGCTTCCAATCTCACATTAAGGCAAGATTTATGGCTTCGAAGCCTCGACGTAATTTGGGTTCGAAGGGAGACCTCCATGTGACTTCAGGCAAGGGCAAAACGAGAGGACCAACGGAACCAGAAGAGGACGCCGAAGATGAGGAGGATGGAGAAGAAGAAGAAGAAGAAGAGGGTCAAACAATGGATCGACCTGGCAGATCACCTCCAGTGCGCCAGGCTCACAATGACCAAGACGATGCTGTTCAAGGTGACAGTGTTGACAATCAGACCTTGAATGAAGATGGAGACCTTGCGGACGACGTAGCGCCACAGGTGGGACAGTCGAGTAGCGAGGCTCCTTACGACAAGTGAGCCGTTTGCTGTGCGGACCAAAGTGAATCTGACGTTCTCGACGATCTGACCACCCCACCCCCTCTGATCCGACGGCACCCCTTAGCCAAAGCCATATCTTCGATGGTCAGACTCCCACCAGAGCACCACCGTATATCAGTCTGTTCGATGTCGAAGACCCGGAGGTCTTGCCTTTGATCCGTAGCGAAGGTCCTCAGAACCTGCTGAAGAAATTTTCGGTGAGTCACGCACCGACCAAGAAGTATGCCGTTGCACTTGACAAGATATCTCTTGTGCTCGTTTGAATTCCGTAGATGACGACAGGCTGGTATACGTTGACGACATTTACAAAGATTAAGGATTTGCTCGGTCATCGCTTCCATGTCCTGCAAGAGACGGGAAAACCGGCGAACTTGGAGAGTTGTGCAGAGGTATTGCACGCTGTGGATACAAGATTGAGAAATGCTGCAGAGCTGCAGGCGAGGCGGGACGCGGCCGCCAGGGGCAGTAGAGGTGAAGCGCTCGACGCGGAAGAAGCCGAGCTTCTGCGCGAGCTGGAAGAGCCCGGAGCAGCGCGCAAAAAGTCGAAAGGGAAAGGCAAAGCGAGAGCCAGGAGCTCTGCTCGACGAGCCTCGACGGTCACAGGCTCTGACGAGGAATTGCCTTTCGAGGACGACGAGCGCAGCGTCTCGAGAAGAGAGGGCAAAGCCACGGAGATGAGCGAGCACGAAAGCGGCAGCCGCAGAGGCAGAGGGAACGGCAGAGAAAAAGGTGTGGGGAAGGAAAAGGGACAAGGAAGGGGAAAAGCTGGAGCGGTCAGAGCCAACTCACGCACTAGTCTGAGGCGGGGATCGCGCGAGACGTCCAGAGGAAGATCCGGATCTCCTAGCGCTTAGACGCACGCTAGGCAAGAGTGCGTCTGCCTCTTTGCACATCTCTGTGCGCTCGAAGGCTCGATCAAGCACTTCAAGCTCAGCAATCAGCCTCTTGTCTAGGGCTGGATAACAGTAGTCTCACGGCTGCAGTACGGGTCCGTCGAAGGCGTGTGTCGGTCAAAGTGCTTCTAAGTGTCGGTGCGCTCGTTGACGGTGGCGTCCGCGTCCTCAATGGCGGCTTTGCCAGCGCTGAACTTGCCGGGCTCAAACAATCCGTGGCAAATGCCTTCGAAAAGCCTGGGCCTCTCGACGCAGATCAATTCCCACTGCGTGTGGGGTCAGTAAGGGTGTGGGCTTTGCGGAGGCTCGAGCGCGATCTCAGATTCACCACAGCGCCCAAGCATGACTTCATTTGAGCTAGCATTTTGTTCCGGCTTGGACCGTATGTCTGAGCTGACCCCGGCATTATCTTGCATTCGTCGAGGTCAAGTCCCTTGACTGCACAATGTGGAGCAGCTAGACTCATGAATTTTGAAGGCACAACCTCGGCCACGCATTGAAGTTGAGCGTCTTGTGCGGCATCACCTGTCTCGGTACAGCCAACAAGCAAAATCACGAATCGATCACAAATCTGATCGAGTCGTGAGTTGCACGACGCGCCGCTTAGCAGACATGCATGCATCAATCACGAACGGACCATCGGGCCCTGCACAAAGGGCATAGCGCAGAATTGCATTCCTGAGTTGACAGCAAGCTTGGCTTTCGTGAAGCATGCTCTTGAAGACACTTCGGAGCTCAAAGAGGCGACGCTGACGACTTTCATCCTCGTCCTATTTGCCCATTCTCGTTGCTTCCCTCCTGTTGTGCTGGTCATTCACAACGGAACGTCGCATCTAGAATCCAAGGTTAGCAGACGCGTAAGAAGCGCAAAGCGCATGTCACGTGAGTTTTCAACAGCAACCTTGAATCAGCAGTCAAGAGTCTTGAGTAGAGTAGTAGTAGGGGCGAGAGCGTCCAAAAGCCCGATCAGGGAGGGTTCCAAGATCCTTACAGCAGAAGATCCTTACAGCAGAAGCGGCAGGAAAGGCGGACGCGTGATAGCAGCTGCAACCGTAGCGTCCTCGCATCGCATCAGTTTCGCATCTCCCTCTCCATCTTTTCGGAACTCGGCATTCAGCATCGTAGCAGCACACTACATGCGCTAAGGGAAAGTGATACCCAATTTCTCTCTGACATTCCGATCAGAGTCTCGACACGATTAGCCAGAGCAATTGTTCCCACGCCTGCAAGACGCCGCTCAGGAGCCCTGCCGTGCTGCCACTGGGCCATAGTGAAGCCTGCTAAACGCGGCTGACACCCCATCCGTACCGGGAGTCAGATTCAATTGCGCGCGGATCGACTCTGGTCTTCCAACATAAGAGCAACACACCACCAGGCGGGCTCGCTTGGACGGAAGGAGCTAGTGGTCCGCAACTCGTCGTCAAGAAGGTCCACGCTCTCTTCGACGTCTGACGACACTTGGGCGGAAGCTTAGCGCGGTCGTGAATCTCGATTCGAGCATTGCTTCAGTCCTCTACGGGTGTTCAGCTACTGAACCAGATCTCGATTGCGGTGCGAGAGGCAGAGAGAGCCATGCCATCCGTGCTGCTGCAGAACGCCATGTCGCCCACTCTCGGCATCCATCAGAAGGAATCTATGCAGCCAGCTCCCGCATCGGCCACAGCGGGTATTCGTCACGTTCCGAGTCCTCCTTCCGGCACGCCTAGCGAAGGCATCGACTCGAATGATCCGGCTCAGTTGGCAGTTGGTGCCAGGGATGAGGCGCATGGCGATGCCAAGGCTCAGGGCTGGCTGACCAGCGAAGCTATCAGGTGCGTGCTTGTCGGAACAGCAACACAAAGAACCCTAGGAGGCGGAGTAGCGTGCTATGAATGCCGGGCCTCTGTAAGAGAGTGTTGGGCTTGGGCAGGCTAGGCGAATCGCTCGTGACCGCAGTAGTTATGCGGAGGAGACCTTTGCTGGGAGACAGCAGATCCAGGTCCCCAGATCACTCGGCAGCTCGTCAGCTTGACCTGAAATTGTATCTAAACGACCGATCACGTCCGGATTCAGTCCCCTCGGAGACGGACTTGCAGGCTGAGACCAAAGCAGATCACAGCCCTGCTGACCTGTCTAATCCCCATCTGTTCGTCCAGGTTCGCACCTCTACATGTCCCCAGACATCGTCGGATGCAGACCCTAGCTGTGCTATTGTGGGGTCTCATCCTGCCGGTGTGTCTCAGCTTCTTCTTCTTCTGCTTGTGAGTATGCTGGAGCAGCCTGCAGTCTAGTGGTGCGCTTCTGACGGAGTGCTGACACAGCAGCTGGAAACATCTTTGCCCGCGACTATATGCTGTGCTTCCTCGCCGTCGACGCGCTTCGTGCTCGATAGATCGATACCACCCCTCTGGCCTCTGATGTTCGTTTACATCATTTGGATGTTCTTTGACAAGGCGCCGGAAAGTGGAGGTCGTAGATCGGAGTGGTTCAGGCGCCTGTCGGTCTGGAGGAGGTTTGCGGAATACTATCCCGTCAGCCTGATCAAGGTGAGTGTGCAGGCACTACTTCGGACATACGCGATACGCCGGCAATGGGCCTCATCAAGCCGGTCAGATTCATCACAACGCTGGAGATTGCGAAGCGTCGCGTGCGACCTTGCAGAGTCTGATCAGTTTGCACCCCCATTGACAACGCGCTGCAACCTACTCACTCCATGTTTCCAGTCGGCTGACTTGCCAGCAAGTCGGACCTACGTCTTTGGGTGAGTGTCTGCAGGCTCTGCCGGCTTCTGCGCACACCTGAAGCCACTCATCTGTCTTTGTGGCCTACGTTGTCTTTCCAATACAGATGTGCGTTGGTATACCACGCCTTGATGCGGGAATGCAGCCGCTTTTACTGACGAATTGGCTTGCTTGCTCTTCTTGCGCGTGTACAATCATGCGACAGACGTGAGTGCGACCCTCTGCCCGAATGATGTGATGCGGCTCGTTTGACAAGTCCTCATCGACATTGTAGCATCCTCATGGAGTGATCGGGATGGGAGCAGTAGCCAACTTTGCGACAGCTGCGACAGAGTTTCCGTCCAGCTTCCCAGGTATCGTTCCACACCTCTTGACCCTGGGCACGAATTTCAACGTGCCTTTCCATCGGGATGTGCTGCTCGCGCTGGGCATCTGCTCTGTCAGCAAAAAGAGCTGCGAGAACATCCTGAAAAAGGGACCTGGAAATGCCTGCACTATCGTGGTGGGCGGTGCTGCTGAAAGTCTTGCCGCTCATCCCGGCACTGCGGACTGTGAGTCGTGGCGCAGAGTGGCTATTCACTACTGCACAATCTGGGAAGGCTGACCAGATTTACTTTGATCTTCCACAGTGACGCTCAAGCGAAGGCTGGGCTTCATCAAGATCGCAGTTCGTCATGGGTGAGTCCCGGCATCTAGAGCGGGCGTGTAGCATATTCGCTTCGGCTCACAGTGTTCTCTACGTTCTATTGAACGGCTGACTTGCCATTGAAGGGCCGATCTGGTGCCAGTGTGAGCTGTGAAAAGGAGGCAACGAGTAGATGTATGTCTCCACTTGACTGACAACAACATGATTCGCGCGGCTTTTCAGCTTCTCTTTTGGAGAGAATGACATCTTCATGCAGCTGGCCAACGCGCCAGGCACAAAGCTCTACACTTTCCAAAAGCATTTCCAGAAGTTGTTCGGATTCACGTTGCCTGTCTTTCACGGTAGGGGAGTGTTCAACTACAGCTTTGGGCTTTTGCCTTATAGGCATCCCATCGTCAGCGTGGGTGAGTCTTCGCAGGCAACGCACAACTCCATCGCAGTTGGGGGCACCATCTGAGTGGATGCTGACCTGCGCCTGCTCTGCGTCATCGATACATCTGTCGCCGCGATGACACACAGTGGGCCGACCGATATCAGTGAAACGCAACCCCAACCCATCAAAGGCGGAGTTGGAAGAGTACCAGAAGAGGTACATTGCGGAGCTGCAGCATATTTGGGACACGTGGAAAGTGAGTTTTGCTGCTACCGGAGCGTGAGCCCTCGCATCGCGCGCAATCTTCAGCGAGGTTCCTGACCGCAGCGTCTTTTGGTCTCTGCGCACGAAGGACGCGTACGCAGCCAACCGCTCTCGCGAGCTCACCATTGTCGATTGACGAGTCGGACAAGATGCGACTTTCAAGTACTGCCCCACCACCAGCGACGCAGGATCAGTCACTCAAATAGCAAGTGCTGCGCTCGAAAGCCTTTTCAGGGGACGCATGTGTGACAGTGTACAGTTGGCGTTTGTGACGCGATGGGGCCTTTGAGCTTGTGAATTTGGAAGGTGTAGAGGTCCTGAGTGTGAGTGCTGTGTGATTCGGCGGTGTTTCTACGTTCCAAGCTGGGATATGTCCAACTTGGCCGTCTCTTTGAATCTGCATGCGTTGCTTGCGCTACTAGGTGTCGCCTGCATGCGGCGGGCGCTGTATGCTGCGTAGCACCTTGCGCGAACAATGTTTGGATCACCGATCGTGGGACGCAAGTCTACAAGACCTGCGAGCTGCCGCCCTCGCGGCTCGTTGAAGCTTGCGAAAGCGCTTGCGAGTGGGACTGCGAGGACTTGGCAAGGCGCGTGACCAGATCATCGTTGACGCCCGTCGCTCTGAGAGCGTCGGAGCGGACCACCGCGTCTTTTGGCTCGCTCTTGTCCGCCGCTAAGATCCAGCCAGGCATCAATGGCAGCGCATCAGAAGATTGCCATCGATCGCACGTTGATTGTGCGCACAACGACTTGGCGGTTTCGACTCACGACATCCTTCAAAGATCGGAAAGCGTGGACAGCCATCACGCGAAAGTTCTTGAAAGCGGTACGTGACGATGGTGCCCACTTTGGGCTCCCACATTCGACGCTGCTGCTCGACGAAGCCCGAGCCAATGTCGAACACCTTTCCGCACTCCATTCGAACGACGATGGCGCCCATCACTGGGTAGCAAGTTGAAAAAGGAGTCAAAAGAAGCTACCCCGCCATCGCGTGCGAGCTCATGCTCACCGCTCGCGTTTCGATTTTCCCCCCTTTTATGCCCAACGACGATTGCTTCGGCTGTGTACCAGGATCTGTGCGTCGAGACAAAGACACGATGAGCCTCGACTGACGTTCATGAAAGCGCGTAGCGGCCCTGCCCTGCTCACTTCAATTTGAGCACGATCGACGTCCTTTCGCAGATGTACTTGCTCTGAGGCTTTCTCAGCATGAGCCCTTCCCCACCCATCTCCTCTACGCGACGCAGCTCTTCGCGACAATGCTCGCGGGAAGTGCATTTGACCATGGGAAGAACACATACAAATCCGCCGAGCTCCGCACCTTGGACTTTGGACGGGGACATGACACCATCCGGCAATCTTTCGGCCAACAACTTCATCCGCTCTTCGTACAGCATTGCGACATCTGCGTGGGGGTCGCAGATCAGCACGATCACTCTTTTGACTGCGCTGATTGTGTTGAGGCATGGTTGCTCACTCGTGACATCGAAGATCATATAGTTGATCAGGTGCCAATCCTTCTTCTCCTGCATCCGATTGACGGTCGGGGTCAGGGTCTGTTTCGCTGCGCGCTTCAAAGGTACATACTTGGCGTCGGCAGATGCTACAGGTCCGTTGGAAAGCATCTCGCCGAATCCAAAGCTCGCCATCCAGATGCAGACTGCGGAACGAAAGCTCGATAGAGCCTCAGATCTTTGAGCAGGTACACAATCCTGAAGAGCTTGACTGACTCTTTGGGAAGTTTCTTAAGCCACCAGTCTGGCGCGTTCCAATGATTGCCTTGTCTTGAGAACTGAGCAGGCCTCGATGATGTGAGATTGAAGCAGTGAGAGCACGAGAATAAAGCACTCACGATAGAGTCTCCGTCCCACCAAGCTCGGACACCATCCAGCTAGAGTGAGCGTAGGACAAGTCGGCATCCATAAGAAGTTCTGCATCGGCTAGCAGTTGCAGCGCTCACCTTCTCGGTCAGCCAGTAGCCAGCAGGATCGAGCTTGTCGTCCAAACGAAAAGTCTGTCCGAGCATGAGGGAAATCTGAGAGGGAGGCGGATGTGCTCAGGCTAAAGTCGACGAGTGAGACGAGGGCCTTCAGGTAGGTGCACGTGAACCCACCTGTCCTTGCGCATCCCTCGGACAAGTCGGCTCCACACACTCCTTCTTGTCTTTCTTCGCCATGCTGTCCCTAATCTCAGCATCTGCCGCTCTCTTCTTTGCTTGTTCCGCTTTCTTCTTCGTCAAAGTGAAGCCGACATTCCTACTTTGCGATGCGAGGATGTCCTTGGCGGCAATCAAGCGCGCGTCCTCGTAATTCTTTCCATGTAGATCATTCAGATGAGGACATGTACGAGCTGTTCTAGGTTCCCGTGAGAGCGTCCAACGCGGACATGTACAACTGAACGATTGACCATCTTGAGCTCGCTGTGGAGCGCGGCGAGACTCAATCAGTACTGGACGTGCCACTCTGCGGGTGAATGATGCATACGCAAAAGGGACGAGACCTCACAGCGACAGCTCACCTTGACGACGTGTTTCCTGCCTCCTCCGCCTGGAAAGAGTCGCTCTTCACCAGGCTTGAGGATGTTCTTGGGTTTCTGAAGTCTGACCAGCCCCGTTTCGATATGTATAGCAGGCTGGCTCATCCTGACTGCTTTGTACTGCGCTTTCTGACCTGCTCAAGGGCTTTGGACAAACCTCCGTTCGGAAGCGGAAAGGAGCGTTTGCAGCTTCTACCATCTGGTCTCGACTCGAGCCCTCATTTGGCTGCTCGTCTGCCTCCGCCGGCTTGGGCACTTGACGCGAAAGTCCCCCATGTGTATTCACCGGCGTGGCTTCCGAGGTAGGGATTTGATTCGGTGCATGGCGCCAGGTAGCGGGGATCACTTGTCATACTTTTCAGTCAAAAGTTGAAGGTGCCTTCCTAGCGTCAGCACTCAGGTTGCAGCATGTACGGGTGGCTGTCACGTGGGCACACGGCACCAATTCGAATCTTGAATGGGATTCATTGATTCAAAATTGCAAACGGCACGATACAACCACAAATCAAGATTTCAACTATCAAGGCAACCCAGAGCAGGCCAAAATTAAAAGTCGAGCGCACGCATGCTGCTGAACGAATCTGCCCCTCGATCACGACGACCAATCAACAAAGGGCATTTAGCGTATAGCAGAGTCTGCGTGGGCGCTGATCTGCGTGTGCTGGCCAAACACAATTTCGTTGAAGGAAGACATAAAGAAGGCGGTCTCAAGTCACCAGGAGACTACTGATCTCAGAGAGAATTTTTGAAGAGAAGCGAGCGCCTTCAGGAGTGGAGATTCCGGCTGATTATCAGAATCGAGTCAAGAGACTATCGATGGTGAATGTATATATATGGGCCCTTATTGACCGAGTAAGCCCGCATCAAACAATTCATTGGAGCGGAGACGCACATTCTTGATTCGCTACTTATAACTGGTGATTGTAACTTGATTCAAACCCTCCAGCAAGTCCAAATACGGACGTGACCTCGGTGCTCAATTCAAGATTCAAGATATATGCTAGAGGGAGGACCGTGCTCGACTTCCGGCTCACGCCAGCCGAGAGCCGATCTCTGCGTTCGTTAAGTCGCTCTGCAAAAAATGCGGGGCAGGCACACAATCATGTTCTTGATTTGATTGCACATGAGCCGCGAGAAAGTCTCGGCTGCAAAGCGCACCAGCCTCACCGCTGCTGCATATACTCTTCTGACTGTCCTACAGACAGAGAGCCACGATGGGTATATATCCTTTCTCGATTTTGCACGCACGCTGCATGCACTTGATGCTGCAGCATCTCGTCGTACGGTTGCTACTACAGTACCCACTTCTGTTCGCTGCTAGCGTAGTAGTAGCAGGAGCAGGTACTCGTGACTGCAGATGTTGGGGAAAGCCGCGCGGCGTCTATCGCAAAGGGTGTATACTCTGCTGTAGGCTGCATGAATCCATTCACACTCACATTCACATTCACGATTGTCGTGATTCGCCCGTTGCGTTCGCGGCAACCACTTGCTCGTTCGCAATCCCTCCATCTCCACGTGCTTGCACCTACACTGGTGTCTGTGCCGAACGTTGGACGCCTGTCGCCCTCATTGCCATCGCTTCACACACGGTCACGCTATTCAAGGCACGAGGCAAGGCTCTCAGCCAACACGGCTTCAAGTGCGGTATACCAAAGGACCAAGCTGATCAACACAGACAGTGGTGCGGATCAGGGCTTCAAGGTAGACATTTGCTACAAGCACCATTGTTTGCTCGACCAATCGACCCTTCTAGTGCACATCCACAACCACAGTGCACAAAATGTCCAGACCTGCTGGAAAGGCTCCAAGAGCGCTAAACACTACCGACCTCGTCCTCGGCAGCTTTTCCAATGTACCTCCAAACGAGACATTGAATCATGCCATTCGATACTTGGGAACCTGGTCTGGGTTCGACAAGGTGCGCTGAGATCACCCTGTGCCCGATTCTTCACAAAGCATGAACTCACGCAGACTTTTCTGCTCTTCTTGCCTTTTTCTGTATCTTCGTGGCAGGCAATGATGGTCACGCAGTATGGTAGCAAGCTCGTCGTGGCTTTCTTGTCTTTGCAGCACGTACTCAGAGTCAGACTAGCTGGAGCAAAGACCTTTCACGCAGAGCATGGCGGGAGTAGCGTGGCTAAGCGCATCACCAGATTGGGCGGGCTTATCAGCGACGCCAGAACTCTCTATCGAATTTGGGGCATCCTGCCGATGATTCAGTGGGTGAGTGGGAAGGCGACTTGTCGGAGGGTTGGACATAGATAGGGCTCCTGTGAATGTCGGGCGAGCTGGCACGAGGATGTGCGAGGACTTGAGAAGGACGGACGACTTGAGGGGAATCGAGACTGAGAGGAGGGGGATACAAAGTTCAGCAGAGCATCTGAATGCGATGCTGGCCATCTTTACATTGCGAACGAGAAAGGCACCGCTGAGCAAATCCGCTCAGAGTCACAAGGAGAGCAGTGACAATATCTGATTACAAATGGAGCAACTTGCTGATCACCACAGCCCAAACCCGCTGCAGATGATTTCAATCGAGCGCAATCCTCCTCCCACACGTTTGCTGCACAACATTGAGCGCATTCAAGGCTGGTCCATGCTTCTGTACTGCCCGTTGGAAGCGATCTGCTACCTAGCATCTCACTCTATCATCCCAGTCTCTGCGCACGCTCAAGGTCGAATGATGCTTCTCTCTGTGCGAGCATGGGCGGTCTACGTCATGCTTCAGCTGCTGCATTTGGTAGAGGACAATCGTCTGCTCAGACTGAGGGCTAGAGCTTTGGAAAGGAGCAGAGGTCACCCCACTCCGGCTAGAACTCCAAGCACAGAAAAGAACGTGCAGTTGGGCGACGAGCAGGAACAGACGAGGCAATTGTGGAAAGAGCTGGACGCCAGGAAAGAAGCGATATTGAACCAGCTCTGGGTCAATTTGGGCTACTTGCCCCTCACTCTGCATTGGTGAGTTGGCAGCGTGGAAAACGCTCCTTCATGGCACGACGCGGCCTCGGATGCTTGCGGAGGGGGGTTGCGAAAGATGAACGCGAAGCTAACACCACTGTCGCTCTTGACTCGCTCTTTGTCAGGTCCGTTCCTGGAGGTCTCATCTCCGACGCGTGGGTCGGTCTGTTCGGCACTGTTGCAGCGTCTGCTGGACTCAAAGCAGGCTGGCGAGCTACGGCCAAGTGATGCCTCGTTCGACACGCTGGCCCATGGATCGGCGCAGCTTGACCACGCTGAAGAAAGAGACCCTTGCTTCTCTGCTCGGAATGCGATCAACGTTAGCTCGACCATCGCTCATACTGTATGCGCGCCACAAGTATGCGTCAAATTTCATCTTGCTTGCTCGTCTAGTAGTTCCTTCGCCTGATGAACATTTGAGCAGCGCCATTTTGCCAGCTGGACGTGGAGTCGCGCTAAGGGTGAGCATGAGGATGAGGCGTTGCGCTTGCTTGATCTTAGCCTGCACGTCATGAGCGTCTGGCATACTTGCAGAGCAAGCGAGAGGTAGAGAGCCGGCTCAGACCTTGAATAGCGAAGCACGGAGGCCGAACTTCGCATTTCCGAATTTTTCGGCTCACTTTCGTGGTAGGGGTGTCTTCAGAGTCTGGTGGCCCTCCCCTTTCACAGTCAGGAATGCAGCGTGTGACCAAAGAAGGAGAAGACTCGCTCTCAAGACTCGGACACGTCGGAAGAATGGTATTGAAGATTTTTGATTCGTGAGTGTAGGAACCACCGTTCTTCCATCAGCGCTCGAGGTGCGAAATGGGTCACGTGTAGAAAAAGGCTTGCACCACCGCGGGGCCTGACGGGTTCGCAGCTTCTCGAGCATCTGAATCAAATCAAATCGAGAAGAGTGCTTCAAGAGCAGTAGAGTGTGAATCTGAACCCGATTTCAACCGCATGACAAGGTTTGGCACGGTAGACACAAGCTTTGCCGGTTTCCGGATGTAGGTATACGTCGTTGTGAGGATTCGGCTTGAAGCGGGGCTAAATGCTTGTCTTGCATGCATCTTGCTGCGTCGAGAAGTGCGGGGGGGGGGGGGGGGGGGGGGGGGTGGAGTGCTTGTACTCTAAGGGTCCTCGCAGGATGCGCGGTCGGGCGCATCTTGTGCGGCCACCTGAATTCATGATGTCGATCGGCTTATTTGGCGCTTGGACAGGATTGGCAGCCAAAGCGGTCTCGGACGGCTCAGAGATTGAGAGGTGCGATAAGCCATCCACGACGTGTCGATCGACGAATCCTTGGCGATACACGAGTCGACCTTACAGTCGTGAGTGCAATTTGTGATTGCCAGCAAATTCAGCTAGCTCCTCCCCTGTCGCAACTCCTAACGCGAGACTAGCAGACGTCAGACAGAAGAGCATGCCTTATCGTCAGCCAGCTTCAAAGCCAACCAGTCGTGAGTAGAAGTTTGTGGAGGACAAAGAGTCACTACTTGATAGAAATTGATCCATTCAAATTGACATTCACATTTGAAGTCCGTTGTGATGAATTGCCCAATCACAAGCTTGGTTTGAATGCATTCGTGATTCGCGTGATTGGACAGACCTTTATTTGTTGGTGCTACCCCAACAAGCCACCACCGACATTCTTGATTCACGATTTTAAAAATGCAGAGGAGCGTGCAGCAAAGCGGCTTAGCTGCACATCCGAGGAGGCTGCTGATCCGCACCGGGTATGCGCGCGCGCGACTTGACAGATGAATGAATCACGAATCGTGAATGAGTCCATCGTAGGTGCTACGTCCGTCCATCACCGCGTGCATGTCGACTGCATCATGCCAGCCAGTTCATTCACATTCACATTGCTAGTATGCCTACAGAATCGGCACAAAGTGTTCATGGTCTCGACACTCGACAATGATCGACTCTCCCCGCCAAGCCGCTAGTGCATCAGATCCTCCGTGGCTAAGAGAGACACTGCGTTACACATGTGCGAAAGTTGACCGACGGCCAACCTATCGAGCAAGCGTTCGTTCGTCCAATTCGTGACTCACGACTAACTACCTATAGCTGCGAGACTTCTGCTTCTGCTTCTGATTGGCTTGGCTTTGCTTGCCCCAACCCTGCAGAGCAGCCAGGCTGGCTTGTGCGAGGTGTGATGGGCAGGCAGCGGCGAGCGAGCGAGCGAGCGAGCGAGCTGCGCGTCCGCTGTCCGCTTGTGCACAACTGCATCATCGCGTCGCCGAGCCTGCGGCGCGCATGAGTCGTGAGTTCTTCATCAGTCACAGTCTACAACGTGAATGTGAATAGCAGGTTGGGAAAGTGTGCTCACACTCGAAATTCACACTTTGTGACTGGTGACCCACACAACACTCTGACTGTGTAGACACTTATCGCAAGCAATCAAGCAGAGTTCAAATCACGAGTGGAATTCGCAAAGCGAGCCACAGCCTGTTGCTGCTGCTGCTGCTGCTGCTCTTTCGCTTTGGTGGCTTGACCCTGAGTCGCATCTCCAACAATCGTGAATGAAGCAGAGCCGAGACGCTATGTTGCGGTGTTGGATGCATGCACGCTTGCTGCCTTCTGGATTGATGCTGATCTTTCGCCCGAGATGCGCCAAACGGGGCTTGCTGTTGCTGATGGCTGTGGATATAGCAAGGCAGGGTGCTGTAGAAGTCACGAACAGCTGCTGCATCTGCTGCGTGCATGTGAGTCCTGCCGTCATCATCGACTCGTGACTCTTGACTGCATGGACTCTGCGCGCGGGCAGCTTTGCCTCGCACTTCTTTATCGCAGCTGCGCGAGGTGCGACTGCTGATGCTGCTGCTGATATGCATGAGCCATTCAATCTTCCGCGCGCGCTCGATCAGCATCAGCCGCGCGCTCCCGTCTCCCGGCCGCGCATCCTGAAAGCGCCCGTGCATCCGGCCAGCCTGCCAGCCGGTCCAACCCTCGGCAAGACAGGCAGGCATCAGGCAGACAGGCAGACAGGCAGGTACGCACGCACGCACCCCCGCGCGCACGCACCAAGCATCGAAACGCAACTTCACAATCGGACGATCGAGCGGAGCAGCTGCCTCGTGTCCCTCGATCAAGAGAGATTGTAGCAACACCTGTCCTTCAAAGGCTTATTCTGCTCTCCACACCCATCACCTATTACGAATCACCCCGCCCCGCCGAGTTGCAGTACACCTCCGCTCGCTCGGCGTCTCCCTTCGCCATTCTGTACATCGACGCTGAGATAAATATCATCAGCATCCCTGACGTCCATCACAATTCTCGGGCGCAACTTGTGCGCCCTTCACCGAAGTAGTCCTCTCTACCTGATCTCTCCCCACATACTCCGCTTCGGCTGATCGCGAGCAATCTCGAGCATTGCGTGCCAACGATGACGACGCAACCTATTACTGCGACGGCCCCACAGGGCGTGCCTCGCTCGTCCTTCGTCGACACTTTCGAATCCCAACCTGGTACCCCAGGAAGCAGAACCGGACATGTCTTTCCTTCCATCAACCGCATCAGAAAGAACCTGAATGACACGACAGGTGGTCCCCTCAAGAAGCTCATGGTTGCTAATCGCGGTGTGAGTAGTCGCTCTGCGTGTTCTCGGATGCCTGAGGCCTGCGAAAGGCTTGCGAGAGCTGCCTTTTGCAATGCTGCGGGCAAGGAATCAGACGTGAGCCAATACCTGCGAGCTCAGCACCCGAGCCAGGGCTTGCAGAGGCGAGCAGATGACGGCGTTTGCTGCCAGCAGGCGGTGTAGATGTCTTTTAGCCTGATCGAGACATGAGGCTACTTGTGATCGCAAGGAAAAGCGCAACGATGCGTTAGAATGGCCTGCTTTCCAGCGGCTGAGCGATAATGGGGCAGGGTGCTGACTATCGCCTTGCTTCGATGCTCTTCTTCAACAGGAAATTTCGATCCGTATCGTCCGCAGCGCGCACGAGCTTGCCATGACCACTGTGGCCATCTACTCTTTCGAAGATCGCTACAGCGCCCACAGATACAAGGTGCGTCTCTTAAGTACCGGGTCCGGCTCAAATTACACTTGCTAATTTGTGCTGTACCTCTCGCCTTTGATATTCCAGGCAGATGAGGCATACCAAGTCGGTGCAGGCCTTTCCCCAGTGCAGGCGTACCTCGCCATCGAGGATATCATTCGCATTGCTCTTGAGCACGGCGTAGACATGATCCAGTAAGTGTAGCCCGTCAAGGTCCCATCTCATAGCTTGGCAAGCCTGCTGACGAGCACTCCACGCTTGTAGCCCTGGCTACGGTTTCCTGTCCGAAAACCCCGCATTCGCCAAGGCTGTGGAGGATGCTGGTATCGCATTTATTGGCCCTCGCCCGGAGACCATCGATGGGCTTGGCGACAAGACGAAGGCTCGTGATCTTGCTCGCAAGGCTGGTGTACCTATTGTACCTGGAACCCCTGGGCCCATTGAGGACTACCGCGAGGCTGCTGAATTCGTCAAGGAAGTCGGCTTTCCAGTCATCATCAAGGCTGCGATGGGCGGTGGTGGTCGTGGTATGCGTGTTGTCCGCAAGCAGGAAGAATTCGAAGAGGCCTTCTCGCGGGCGAAGTCGGAGGCCAAGTCTGCTTTCGGAGACCCCACTGTCTTCATCGAGCGCTTCCTCGACAGGCCTCGCCACATCGAAGTGCAACTCCTCGCAGATGGAGAAGGAAATGTCGTGCACCTCTTTGAGCGTGATTGCTCCGTTCAACGTCGTCACCAAAAGGTCGTCGAGGTTGCGCCTGCAAGCAATTTGGTAGATGAGACCCGTCAGGCTATCCTTTCTGACGCTGTCAAGCTCGCCAGAACTGCAAACTACCGCAACGCTGGTACTGCAGAGTTCTTGGTCGACCAACAGAACAGACACTATTTCATCGAGATCAACCCTCGTCTGCAAGTTGAGCACACCATCACGGAAGAGATCACTGGTATTGATATTGTCGGCGCTCAGATTCAAATTGCTGCAGGTGCCACCCTGGCAGATCTCGGCCTGACCCAGGCGACGATCCAAAAGCGTGGCTCTGCTATCCAGTGTCGTATCACGACCGAGGATCCCTCTGTTGGATTCGCTCCCGACACGGGTCGCATCGAAGTGTATCGCTCTGCTGGAGGTAATGGTGTGCGTCTCGACGCCAGCTCTGGCTTTGCAGGTGCGCAGATCACCCCGCACTACGACTCGCTGCTGGTCAAAGTCACTTGCCGTGGCGCGACTTATGAAGTGACTCGCCGCAAGATGCTGCGAGCTCTCGTCGAGTTCCGCATCCGTGGAGTCAAGACCAACATTCCCTTCCTCTTCCGCCTGCTCACTCACGACGCTTTCGCTGAAGCACGAACATGGACCACCATGATCGACGACACCCCCGAGCTCTTCAACTTGGTCCAAAGCAAGAATCGTGCTCAAAAGCTGCTCGCATACCTCGGTGACATGGCGGTCAACGGCTCCCCACTGCTGGGTCAGGTTGGCGAGCCCGGACTCAAGACGGAAATCGAGAAGCCTCCCTTTACGGACCCCAAGGATGCTAGCAAGCCGCTCGATGCGAGCAAGCCCTGCCTCGAGGGCTGGCGCAACATCATCGTCAACGAAGGCCCCGAGGCTTTCGCAAAAGCAGTGCGCTCCTACAATGGCACACTGATCATGGACACAACTTGGCGTGACGCACACCAGAGTCTCTTTGCTACGCGTCTGCGCACCATCGATATGGTCAACATTGCCAAGGAGACCAGTCACGTCCTCAAGAACGCCTTCTCCTTGGAATGCTGGGGTGGCGCTACCTTTGATGTCGCCATGCGTTTCCTCTACGAGGACCCTTGGGAGCGTCTGCGCAAGCTGCGAAAGCTGGTGCCAAACATTCCTTTCCAGGCTCTTATTCGTGGTGCCAATGCTGTCGGATATACTTCTTATCCCGACAACCTGATCTACGAGTTCAGCAAAAAGGCAGTCGAGAATGGTCTTGACATTTTCCGTGTCTTTGACTCGCTGAACAACCTCGACAGTCTCAGGTTGGGTATCGATGCAGCCAAGAAGGCGGGTGGTGTTGCCGAAGGCACCATCTGCTACACTGGTGACGTGGCCAATCCCAAGAAGCATCCCAAGTACACGCTCGAGTACTACCTCAACCTCACCGACGAACTCGTCAAGGTTGGCATCCACATTTTGGGTATCAAGGACATGGCCGGTCTTCTCAAGCCCGCTGCTGCGCGCATGCTGGTCGGCGCCATCCGCAAAAAGTACCCTGACCTCCCCATCCATGTGCACTCGCACGACACGGCTGGTATTGCCCTGGCATCCATGATTGCATGCGCAGAGGCCGGCGCAGATGTCGTCGATGTCGCCATCGACTCTATGTCAGGTCTCACATCTCAACCCTCTATGGGCGCTCTCGTCAGCGCTCTCGAGCAGACCGGCCTCGGACCAGGCATTCGTCACGAGGACATCCAGAATCTCAACCTGTACTGGACTCAAGTCCGTCAACTGTACTCGTGCTTCGAGGCCAACGTCAAGGCTTCCGACTCTTCCGTCTTCGACCACGAGATGCCTGGTGGACAGTACACCAACTTGGTGAGTGCGAGCTTTTGTGCACCCACGTCGCACCCTTGCTGATTATGATGTCTCTTGCTTCTGCAGATGTTCCAAAGTCAGCAGCTCGGTCTTGGATCGCAATGGAATGCCATCAAGGACGCATACATTCAGGCAAACAAGCTCCTTGGTGATATCGTCAAGGTCACGCCCTCCTCCAAAGTGTGCGGTGACCTTGCACAATTCCTCGTCGCCAACAAGCTGACCCCTCAAGAGTTTATTGAGAAGGTCGACAAGCTCGATCTGCCCTCTAGCGTCTACGAGTACTTTGAGGGCCGCCTCGGTGTCCCGCCTGGTGGCTTCCCCGAATTCCGAACGAAGTTGCTGCGTGGTCGACCTGTGATCGAAGGCCGACCAGGTGCGGGTCTCAAGCCTGTTGACCTTTCTGCCATCAAAAAGGAATTGACAAAGAAGTACGGCAAGACAATGTCCACTTGCGACGCAATCTCCCATGCCCTTTATCCCAAGGTGTTTGAAGAGTACCAAGACTTTTTGGAAAACTACGGCGATCTGTCAACCGTGCCCACCAGATTCTTCTGCGGCAAGCCAGACGTCAACGAGGAGATCCAAGTGTTTATCGAGAGCGGCAAGATGCTCATCGTTAAGCTCCTGGCCGTTGGTGCCGTCAGCGACAAGGGCACTCGAGACGTCTTCATGGAGCTCAACGGAGAGTCTCGTGTGCTGACCATCGACGACAAGAGTGCAGCAGTCGAGCACGAGACGAGGGAGAAGGCGGACAGCAAGAACCCCGGCTCTATCGGCTCTCCCATTTCCGGTGTCATCATCGAGATCAGAGTCAAGGAGGGTCAGCAAGTCAAGCAGGGAGATCCTCTGGCCATCCTCAGCGCCATGAAGATGGAGACCAACATCTCTGCCCCAGTCAGCGGAAAGGTCAGCCGCATCGCCGTCAAGCAGAACGACTCGGTCGCTGGCGGAGATCTGGTCCTCCTCATCGAGCACTAGGCAGGCTCGTTCATCTCCCTATATTCCTGCACCGAGCCTCTTCCCACCCTCCCTGCGATCTCGCACCGACTCTGCTTTGCTAAATGTTTCCGAATTGGCTCGATGATCGAAAGGGAACGGATGGAATCGGTTGGTTGGTCCCCATCTTTTTTTCTCAAAGTGCTACCCTGGTCGTGGACGAAAGGAGTGAAATGAAACGATGTCATAGATTTCTTTGACTCGGGCTGGGGCTTTGTGTCTGACTAGGGTTTGGCCCCGCTCGAGACGGACAAGTTCACAAAGGGCTAGCTAGCCTGCCTTGTGCGTGTACTCTTGGTTGGCACCCTCAGCTAGCGAGACGCGATTCGAATCCGGACCGTCTTCTGAAATACGCTCGGCAAGAGTACGGGGGAAATGGGGAAGAGAGAAAAGATGACGACGGTAGGTTCGCATCGCGTCTCGGTTGATTTGGAGGGAAAAGTGTGCGAAAAAGTGAGAGGGAGGGGAGGGGAGGAAAAAGCTGACGTGTCGCGCGGGGGGAGGGGGGAGAAGAGAGCCGCAAGCTGGACTTGCGAATCGTGAATTGTCAACTATGGGACAGCGTCCTAAAGCACACGCACGAAAACGCCCGAAACCATATACATATCATTTCGCCATTTCTGGGCTTTCAAAAAGTAAGGGGGGAGTCGAGAGTCGAGCGGGCGAGCAGATTGGGGGGGGGGGTGTGTGAGAGGGAAGTGTTCCTAGATTGGGCGACGCAGCGGGGAGGAAGAGGGATTCGCGGCTGGAGAAGCATCCCTACCTCTGAAACGAGGAGAGGCACTGGTGGGTTGTTGTTGTTGAGGTGTTAATTGAGGCGAGCCATGGCCAATCTGGGATCCGGGGCTGCCTCCCACTGAGGACGGGCGGGGTGCGGGCAAGAAGTGGGGCAAGTGAAGAGTGATGATGTATCAGCTCAGCGACTGGGTCGGACAAAGACAGAGCTAGAACGCCGCATCTCAGACTCACTGAAAGCGGGATTGAAGCCCATTGGGGCTCCGTACATGCTCATGAACGGGTTGAACGGCATGGGCGCCATGCCAGGCATGCTTCCGGGAGGCATGGTCGCAGAAGCCGTCATGCCGCCATCTCCGCCAATCGCCGAGCCAGGCGCTTGTGACATGCTGCAAGACCAAAGAGGTGAGGTGATCAGCAGGAGCGTTGAGCAAGTGTGCGTGAATACTCACGCTTGCATGTAGGCCTGCTGAGCAGCTTGTTGCGCAGCAAACATCTGAGCCTGCTGCTGCTGCATCTGGGCTTGCTGCATCTGGAATTGATCCTGACCAGCGCCCTGGGGTACGCCAATTTGAGAACCGCCGCCAAAGCCGCCCATCATGGGAGGCATCATCCCCATCATCTGCATCTATCGTGGGTACACAAACGAAGCGTCAGCCCCACATTCCACACGCCGTCCTCTGTCCCCGCCCGCGCTCTCACCTGCTGCCACATGTACGGATTCATCTGAGGCATGCCGCCGCCCATTCCAGGCCACTGACCGCCACCCATCATCCCCATCATCTGCTGCTGCTGTTGCCTCATAGCATCTTCTTCACGCTGCCGGCGCTCTGCAGCGACTCTGTCTCTTTCTCTCTCCGTCAGCGTAGCACCATAACCGCCGTCCTTCTTCCTTTCCCTCTCGTGCGCGGTGATGGCGCCAAGGAGGCCAGCTTGAGGAGGTGGCGGCTTGTTGGGCACGTTGACCATAGCAGCCCCTGCCATGCGCGCTTCGTGCTCTTGCTGCTTCGCACTGCGTTCCGCCTTGTCTTGCGCTCCTGCTTGCACCAAGCCGTGTGGTTGGAACACTGCCGTCATGGCACCAGGCTGCTCTTCAGGTGCAAGCGAGACAAAGGTCTGCCTGACAGCATTTGCGCTTCCGGGCTGGTCCCCAGAATAGCTGCCGCCCATCGGAGTGGCATTGCCGTCGTTGTGGGCCAGGTGAGAGTTGAACACAGATTGGCGCTGAGCAGAGGCGGCAGCTTGAATCAGGCCGGAAGGGCCACCAGCACGCATGTTGCGCTGCTGAGCAGCGCCCGGCGATGCGGAACGTGATCTAGCGTCCGACGCGAAGGCCGGACTGGGTGCTCCATACAGTGACATGCCAGCTCCCGAGGGCGGCGCAATGCCTTGCGCAGCCATCTGCTGCTGCTGCTGTTCGAAGTAGCCTCGCTGCATTGGGTCTGGCACGCTGCCACTGTACGCGCTTGGGGTGCCTGAGGATCCAGCAGGCGTGTGCTGCAGCGACGCATTGCCAGCCCTAGGCGTGAGAGCACCTCCTCCGACCGCAGCGCCATTCGCCGAGGCTTGCCGGCTACGCAAAGCAGGGCGCGCTTCCTCCTCCTCCTCCTCTTCCTCCTCCTCCTCTTCCTCTTCCTCCTCACTAGACTCTTCGCCCCAGGCGTGAGCTCTAGGTCCTTTGGCCATGCTCTTTTTCTTTGCGCCTGGACGGCCTGGCTTGTTCATAGCTTCTTGGTGAGCCTGAGCCTGAAGTTGGGCTGCAGTCTTGCGCTCCATAGCTTTCTTGTTGGAGCCAAAGGTGGAAGGGTACGCCGCGGTCGGAGCAGCAGGGGCAAGGGCGGCAGCAGGCACCGTGTTCGTTACGGCCGCATTATTGGAGACTGGTACAACGCTCGGTGTTTCAGACAGGGATGCCTGCCTCAATGCGGGCGAGGGAGGCTTGTCGAGGAAGGAATAGGCGGCTAGAGCGTCCTCACCATAATCGTCGGCATTGTTGGCGCGGAGAGATGGCTTGCGCTCAGCTTGAGGCGCAGCCGCTGCCAAGCTCTGCGGCTGCGGCTGCGCGTTGTGAACGTATGGCTCAGATTGATGCGAGATGCTCGAGGGGGCCGTGCCGGTCGCGAGAGGATCCGCAGCATCGTATACACCCGCGGCGGCACCAGTGCTGTTCGAAACGACGGCAGCCTGGTGACGCTGAGCATGCTGCTGCGCTGCTAGAGCAGCCACGTTGGCAGTGTGTCCAGGTACACTCGAAGTGCTTGGGGTGCCGGCCGGAAGCTGATCGCTCATGGCTCTCATGTAGAATAAGGCCCCCTCGTCAAAGTCTCCCGTGTCAGAATTCTGGCGGATCGAGGTGTGCTTCGCTTGAAGGCTGTTGTCCGCTTCCGCGCCTCTTCCTGATGCTTCGAGCACGCGCGGGCCTTGCTGCTGCGCACCTGCAGACTGGGATGTCGCCGGA
Organism: Ceraceosorus guamensis; assembly: GCF_003144195.1. Taxonomy (NCBI): domain Eukaryota; kingdom Fungi; phylum Basidiomycota; class Exobasidiomycetes; order Ceraceosorales; family Ceraceosoraceae; genus Ceraceosorus; species Ceraceosorus guamensis. Next base: position 30,368 of record NW_020290058.1, read on the forward strand.
AGATTGGCGGACACGTGCTCAGGAGAGGTGCTCGCCTGGGCAGCTCCGTACCTCGACGGCTGAGAAGAGCGTATGCTAGCGCCATCGTCGTGTGGAGCTACTGCCCTGGTCCCGGCGGGTGGCGACATCGGCAGAGGGTGCGCTGCAGCATTCGCCACATTGGAGCGGATAGAGGCAGGCGGCGGGCTCGCTGCTTGCTGTGGCGCCACATTCGCACTGGGCGCGGCAAAGGCTTGTGCAGGGGCACCAAACGAGTTGGCGATGGTGCTAGATCCCCCACTGCTGCCTCCTCGGCCTTGCCTCTGCGCGAGTCCAGACGCCACGGCTGCGCCCGCTGGAGAGATGGGCGTGAAGCCAGCATTGCTGCTAGGAGCGATCTCTGCAGCTGAGGCTGTTTGGATTTTGGGAGGTGGTGGAGGTGCTCCACCGGAAGCATCTTGGCCGGCTGCTGGCTGTACCGGCTGGTTCAACGTACCGACGCTCGACATGGCGCTCGCCTCGCGACTGCGCTCCGTGATTGAGTCGAGGCCCCCGTTTGCGCCCGCTGCCTCGGCTTGCGCATTTGACTCCCCAAAGTCGAGGGGAGGCAGCCCGGACGAGAAGCTTGGCAGGGCAGGTGCTGAGCCCTGTGCTCGAGCTTGCTGCTCGTTTTCGAGAGTGCCAGGCTGCTCTTGCTGTGCAAGCAGCTCGCCATTTGGCCCACGAGCTTGACTGTGCACTCCCACAGTATCCTTGTCGCCCACTTTGCCCTTGGCACCATCGAGACTGCGTACACTCGCAGAGTTGGGTTGCGGCAAGGGCGGTAGCACTGGCGTTCTTTCGCCTCGCATGCGAGCAGCCATGATGCCGTGCAGATTGTGCCTATTGGCCAAATGTCGCTCCTCCCGGATGTCCAAGAAATCTGCCAGCTCGCGATCTAAGAACAGACGATCCTTGAAGGGTCCAATGGGATATGCGAAAAAGGGGCTGAGCGGGTTGCGCGCATCCCACTCAAAGGCAGCTGGCCGTCCGTAGAGCTTAAAAACATCCATGAACGCTATGAGCCACTTCATCATCTCTGCATTTGCGCCTTTTGATCCGATGCTCTCGGAAAGCTCGGGCATGACCATGACCCAGCCAGTCTGACGGATTTTGCCTGTGGCGCTGGTGGTGGTCGAAAAGGGGAAAGCGCCTTCGACCTTGAACAGACTGCTGCCTTCGACGAGCTCTGGGCGACTTGGATAGACAGCAAAAGCGTGTCTGGCGTATTGTACAGTAGCGAAGGCCACCTTGGATTTCTTGGTCTCGTAGAAAGCCGCAATGCCAGGCGCTCCGTTGCTTCCTGGAGGAGGCTCAATGTCGGTCACTGCATTGGCCGCGTTCGGGGAGGAAGATGGCAACGATATGCTCATGATACTGCTGCGATCGCCGGCTTTGAGTTTGCCCCACAAACCTTTGCTCGTCGATGGGCTCTTGACCATTCCCGCACCATCCGGCGCGGGGCTCTGCGGAGTGGCGCCTCCAGGCAACTCGTTGAGGACCAGCCAGCACTTCTTCCACTCTCGCGTTCCCATGAAACGAGCCTTGACCCAGCCCTCCATTTTTCCCTTTGAAAGAGGGCTCTTGATGTTCATCTCCATGTTGCCCGGAGCGCCGCCAGGACCACTCGAAGCTGCGCTCATGTCGCCAGTCGCAGCAGCGCCCAGACGGGCTCGGATGAGCGCTCCAGAGTAAATCTCCTCCAGTCTGACCTTCTCCCAGCTTGCCAAACGGATGCCATTAACCCAAGACTGGACGAGTCTTCTGCCTACGCTACCCTCCACTCCGAACAGAATGCGGTTCTGGCCAGCGGCGTTTACAGCAAAGACGTTCTCGTAGCGTCCGCGAGATGCGACGACATCCTGTGGAGACTCTGAGAAAGTTCCGATGTAGTCCACGAACTAACAAAGAGGAGCGAGGTAGCATGTCAATGAGAGTTGCGAGCGTGCAGCTACCGAGCACAATGTGTCAGGCTGCTTACAGAATCTGTGATGTTGATGTACGTAGGGGGCACTTCTTTGCCCTCGCGAGCCGCCTGCTCCATGGCTTGTACGCTCCAAATGCTCAAAACAGTGCCAGCGAGCTGGACGAAGCACAAATGCCATCTCTTCTTCTCGTCATTGATGTGCAGTGGCTTGCCATCGGGATTGAGATCGTCTCGACGACTGAGATAGCCTTCCATGTAGATCTTCTTTGATTGGGCATCTTGCAAAGATAGGGCGCTTCGCAACTCGGGCGATCTGAAGGTCAGAGGGGCAGCTGCGGTGCGAATGGAACGCGCTGTTGAGCCGGTAGGAGAAGGTGGTCGAGCGGCTCCCGGGGGCTGATATGGGTCTGGTGATTCCATGGGCTGATAGGCAGTCAAGGGTCTCATCGACATTGTGGACAGTGTTCGCTGGTGAGTCGGCGGTGCATGACCCTGCTGGGAGCCATCTGGTCTGCCGACTTGACTGTTAGTGGAAGGTCTTGGCGAAGCTCCAACCTCAGCCTCGCCTGCGCTGTTCATGTTGTTGTTGAAGCTGCCGTTGCGAGGGATGGCCTGAGATTGCCTGTTGTGTTGTTGCTGGGATTGTTGCAAATTGTGCATCAAAGGGCTTTGACTGTTTTGCTGCTGAGTTGGGAAAGCAGTGGAATTCCTCTGGGAAGGCGAAAAGTTGTCGGCCGGCTTGGCGTAGCCGTTGCTGTCAGTGCTAGTGGTGCCATTTGCCGTGGGAAAGCCTCTGAAAGAAGATGGCGGACCGGAGTTGGGCCCGCTGCCGCGCTGTTGCGCGTGCCAGTTGGCTTGTTGTTGAGTCGCCATGTCGCGCGCGACGAATACCGGGTCTCACTTCAGCTGAGCGTGATGACTCAAAAGCTCGAGACAGTCAAAGCTGCGGTGACCGGAATTTTGAGCACACAATTGAGGCTACGAGGGGTGAAGCAGCAGACAGAGGGCGCGCTTGGTGCAGTGAGCTGAGCAAGGCGCGTCTATGCAATGCTCAGTCAGAAGAGTGATCGCGTCGTCGAAGGAGAACTACGAACAATCACGAACAGTTCGGCGCTTTGAGACGACTTTGAGAAGTCTGCCTACGTGCTGGATGACACGCGCGGTGCCGGAGGTCCCGATGAGTCTCGCTGATTGGCACGGACCGGCCAACGGTACCGCAGGCCCAAAAGAATTTCGACGGGATTCAAATCGCGGCGACTTGTTCAAAGAAGAGATGAGGTGCGGTTCCTTTGCGACTCGTGGTACGTCGAACGGTTTGGGATGAGGAGCACTTGGCGACTTCAGAACGAATGAAGGCTGTGAAAGGGTCGAGAGTAGGTGAACGTGAAGAGGTGCATTCACGATTGCAAGGAAGAGAGGTGAATGATCAAGACAAGCTGATGCGTGCGTCGCCCATCCTCTTTCGTTTATTGCAATCGTGAATCTTCAATCACCAGCAATCCCGAAGCTCTGGTCTCGAACAAGTTTGACGCCGGTGGAGCTCGCCACGATGATGCAGATGCACGCGCATGGGACCTTAGCCAGCGAGACTCACGACTGTTGTGACTATCTCACTGCACAGCTCTCTCGACCTCGCATCGGGCGGCTCGCGTCACGGCTTGTACTACTCGTGACTCACTCACGACTGACTGTATGCTAACTCGTGACTGAACTCACGACTACCAGCATGCACCCGCTGCACTCAGCACTACTCACACTCTTTTGGCCGTACCGAACCGCGCAGCCCATATGCAGCTTGGTCCGTCCGCCTCAGGGTGCCTGCAGCGTGGATCGAGCAAAAAAAAAAAATTCAAAAAGAAAAAATTCGACAACGCCGCGTCCACAAGTTATTCGCACGGCCGCGGGATGCAGGTGCGTCCTCGGCTGCTGCATGGCGCGGCCGTCATTTGCATCCTCGCTCAAGGCTGCTGTGCTGCTTGCTGCTTGCTGATGCTGAGCATGAGCACGAGCATGAGCATGAGCATGAGCATGAGCATGAGCATGAGCATGAGCATGAGCATGAGCATGAGCATGAGCATGAAAGCGAAGTGGAATGCCGCGACCGCGACTCACAGACCAGCAGGGAGCCCATGCATTCGCGCGTCATGCACTCACTGTACTCGCGACTATGTAGACAGACCTTCGCTCGGCCTCATGCCATGCCATGCATGCTCGAGCATCCATGCGCGTGGGCGTGCGCGTGCGCGTGCGCGTGCGCGTGAGCATCGCCTGGTGCCTCTTCACGAATCACGAATTCAACTCAAACTCTTCTGACTCACGCGGCTCGCTCATCATCAGCTGCCAGGCGCGGACGTCGGACCTGCGTCGCGCTTGGTTGCATATATGTGTGCTGTAGGTAAGTGTGTGCTATCATGTGCTGTGTGGGCGAGACATCAGCCGCGCATGCGTTGATTCAAGCTACATAGGTGCCCGTGGATCGCGAGCGGCCTCCCGGCCGCTCCGATTCAAATTACACCAAGAGATTTCTGATTCAAAATTGTACTCATCCCAATTGAAGGCGCGCGAGAATGTGGGTTAGTGAGTCACGGCTGGCGATCAAAGATGTGTATAGGCTTCGTCTGAGGCGCTCAAATATACAACAGTCATCAGCACCAAGTGTGAGTTTTGAGTGTATGCCCCCCTCGCCCGTCGCGATGGGTCCAAGTTGAGCCCCAAAGCGCCCACCAAGGGCCGCATGACTTTCTCTGCTCGATCGAGTCTCGTGACCCGCCTCGATTTTATCGCTGCATACATGCTGACTGGCTCGCTGCACCCGCCATATACACCCGGCGCCTTTTGATTGCATCGCGCGTGCACACCGCATCGAAATGAAGCCCCTCCTCCACCTCACAAAACCGGAAATCACGCCGCGGCTTATCCCAGCACAGCACTCAGCCCGGTCGATTCGTCGAACTTGTGAGAATTGATGCGCGCTTGCTCGGCCATCTGTAATCCCGGTTGAAGTAGTAAGCATCATCGCTTGAAAGCCATGGAGCTGAAGTCATTCAGCAACGTTGGCTTTTACACCCCGCGGCCATGTGGCGCCGAACGAGAGCTTTCACGCGGTACGGTATACTCAATTCGAGCACTCGACACTTGGCTTCGAGTCTTGCTTCGTTTGATATGACAAGCTGGATCAAAGGTTTTCGGCACGCACCATTAAAGAAATTTGGTGCACAAGGAAGAATTCTACTCTACGTGGGAACCATCACATGATGGACGCTCGCGCTGGCCCAATGTGGGTGTCACGTAGGCAAAGAAGGATTCACAGTGTGATTGTGGGTGGGCAAGGCATGGATGGCGTCTTGCGCGAAAGCTTACCGTCCGCGTGTCCTTTTGAAAGCCCAGCAATTCACACGCGACTCTCGATTGAACCGAAGATGCGGGGTTATGCCGTCCCAACGCGCAGCACAGCAGCAACAGCCCGGTCTATGCATGCAGGGCAGGCCTGCGCCTGCGCATCCAGCAAAATTGAAGCCAAATTTAAGATGAGGCATGCATGACGCGTGTGCTGTACACAGCAGCGGCGGGGCGCACAGGTGCTCGACAGCTCGGCTGCCCACGTTGAATGACTTGCTGATTTTCACACATCATGCAGCACGCGCGCTGCTGTGCGTCTGACCCTGCTGCTGGCAGTGTGAGCTGGAATTCAGGTTTGAAAGCTGCTGCGCTTGCGCTCATGATGATGATATCAGCAGCGATAGGATTGCCGCGCGGAGGCTACGGAGGCAAAAAAGGGAGCTCGCTGCTGCTGCGTGCATGGATGTGCGAGAGCAGACGAGCGAGAGAGCGAGCGAGTAAAGAGCCCGCTGAAATTTGGGGGCCACGATGCTGATTGATGCCTGCCTGCCTGCCTGCCCTACACTCCACAATGAGACTCGCACTCGACTCACTGACTAGTCTACACGGAAGAGTCACAACAGGGTTTGCGCCCAAGCAGAATCACACGTCTGCTTTCATCGTGTGCTAGCCATGTAGCTGACTGCGTACTCAGACTGGGCAAAGTAGGAGGGAGAAAGAGCTTTCGCTTCACGAACGCCGTCAGAAGACATGATCAGGAGGGGATCAAAATCGAATCTGCTCGTGAGAGTCACCAGTGCGTGCCGTCGCATCGCGCAGAGTTCATGTCTGCTCGGAAGAAAGCGTCAGGACTGTCTGCGCGCATTGGGAGGAACCTGAACAAACATACACCGCTCGATTTTGTTATTCACACGTTGATCGAGGAGGAATAGGGTGCAGTTCTGTTTCGTGATCGATACTTTCGAGTATTGGTCGCAGTTGCTGTTGCTGTTGCTGTTGCTGTTGCTGTTGCTGTAATTGCTGCTGTTAGCATGGTGTCCCATCGCCTGATGTTGAGGCCGGCATACTCATCGTGACGGTACTATACTTCTTATAGCGCGGCTGACCCGCTCCGCATCGCGCTTGCTTAATTGCTCTGCTGCTGCTGATGCGCGAGTGAGCGGCTGCATGGGAAAAAGGGAAAAAAGCCGAGCTGCTGCTGGGCTTTCTCGCTCGGTCGCTCGGTCGCTCGCTCGCGGCCGGCTCGATCGATCGTCTCTGCTACTGGGGGCCAAGCGCCCGCATGCCAGAAGGTGCCGTCAGCTCCGACTGGCTTCTCTCCTCTCTCTGTGACCCACGCAGCGAGCGCCTTGTACACACTGCACAGCACTACAACAGCCAATCCATCATCACCAAAGGACTTCTCGCACCTGAACTACCGAACCCAAACCCCTTTCATCCTTCTCGGCGAGCTTCACTCATTCACATTCTCTTTACAAGCTCATCCGAGCGTACACCGCGCATTCACACCAAGACCGTCCAACTTCAAGACCAGTCATTCCCGACTCGCGCAGAACAGGTGGATTGAGTTAGCACCCTCTTCCAGCTTTCCCTGCAAGCGTGACATCAGCCTATGCCTGGCCTGCTACCGACGTTGTGCTCACATCATCAGAGTCAGCACCGTATCGCGCACTTGAGGTTTCGACATCCTTTGGGCAATCAGGATCAGGAACTCGCCGCGTAGAGCCGCTCAAAGCAGCAGCGACTAGGATCACGTTGCGACGTCCTCGCCACTCGACTGCGCACATTGCTACGGGCTCGGACTTGGTGCGCTAGTCACAATTGCTGCGAGCCTCCGCGGATCGCTGGCGAAAAGGACCACCGTCTTCTCTGTTCGTCATTGATTGGCCTTTAGTGAGGACTGAGCCGCGACCCATGAGTCACACAGAGGACACCCCCATGGATGCGCAGGTCACCAGCGATGGAGCCTCGCACGATGAGATTTGGAAGCGCACGAGGGAAGCCTCGAGCAAAGGTGCTGCCGAAGAGATTGATGTACCGAGTGCTGGGCCCATGAAATCCCCGAACGATGCCGCTGCCGTTCAATCCACCAGCGACGCGCACACAAGCAACGTGCAGGACCGATCTGCAACGAGAGCAAACAGGGCGATACCTAGGCCAGCGCCTCTCTCCCAGCGCTCACGAACTGGCAGCACTCTCTCCATCAACGACGACGACGATCGAAGCACTCCGTCTACCCCAGCCCCTTTCGACAAGAACCCTCTAATGGTAGATGCAGAGGACGAGGATGTGAAGATCGCCATCATGGCTTTGGGTGCGATGAAGCATCTCGACGGCTCAGCAAGCAGCAGCGCAAGCGGTAGCGAAGGTCCAAGTCGACGAGAATCGAGTGCTGACAAGCTTGGCAGCAGTGCGGAACGGGGCCCGGCAGGCCAACCTACTGATGCCCATCTGCGAGTGGCATCCTTGCCCTCCACCTCTTCTGCCGCTTCCACCATGCTCTCGTCGCCAATGTCTACGCCTGGCTCTGAAATGACCGGTTTGTCCATGCCCTCATCCGCCTCCTCGTCCAAGCGCACCGCTGGGTCCCAGTTCCCAGCGACTCCACGGACTCTGGGCGATCTGCCTGCAGACTTTCCATTCCCTGCTGTCGTCACTGATGAGCATGGAAATGAGTTGACGGTCGATCCAGAGATGATGAAGGATGCCGATTTCTTGCGCAGGGTCTCTCACCTACCTATCGTCAGAGGTACCTTGCGAGCATACGAGCTCAGCAAGCAAAGGAGCAGAGTTGTCAAGTACGGCGGCGACCTAGTCGAAAGCGGAGTCAAGGCCATCGGAGGACCCGTCGTGAGTCGCTTGGGCGCTAGACTCGGTGAAAAGAATGTCGAGCAGCTCGATGCGTTTGCTTCAAGGCAGCTAGAGAGGCTATATCCAACTGGGGAAGACCCGGCCTCTCGCGAAGAGAATCAGCAAATTCTTGAAGAACTCGATGAGCGCGAGCGCACAGAGTGGAAGGATATGGGTGCAGAGGAGAAGTCAAAGCGTCGCCGTGCTTATTGGGCTTTGCGACTCGAAGAGCGAGAGCGAGAGATGGTGGTCAACGAGCTACGGCAACGCAAGGGCAAGAGTCGTGCGCAGGACTCCGAAAGCAACGAGTCTGGGGATCGCAATGGGTGGGCCACAGGGTGTAAGTTGCTGCCGCTTTTCGATGAGTCAGCTGAGCGCCTGACTCAAGCCGACCCTGATCGCTTCGCAGCGGCCCCAGCGTCGCAGGCTATCGTCGCGACACGCAGTTCTGACGGCTTTGATGGACGAGGTCGTAGTGATTCGGACACACGAGCCATCGGACCCTCCGCATCTACCAGTGGCAGTGGCTGGGGCTCGATGCTGGTCGAAGCCGGCGTCACAGCGGGTGGTCTCAGTGCCGCCGTCAGCGAGGAGAGCATGAAGAGTCTGAAATATTGTCTTCAATGGCTGCAGTACGCCACTGCGCATATCGAGCATCAAATCACGATCCTTCGCGACCTCATCGTCAAGCTCAACCACGGTGAACTAGAACTGTCCAATGCAGCTCTACAAAGCCTTGGGCTAATCAAGGGCGACGTCGTTGGAACCATCCGCGGTGTTGTCGACGTTGTCGGCAAATATGCCGGAGGTGCGCTTCCTGAGCCCGCAAGACGGTCCGTAAAGGCCTTTATTCTTAGCCTGCCAGCGCGATGGGCGACTGTCAATCGCGTTGGTGGACCTGTAGCAGTAGGCAATGGTGCGATGGGGTCACCTACTGGCGGATCATTTGGTGGTTCGCCTGCGTCTCCATCCTTTTCTGCTGCCCACATCAGCGGAGGCGACGCTGCCATGCAACACCAGCTGAGAACTACAAGCCCACACCGTGCCACCCAGGCTGCGGCTGCCAGACAACAGCAACAAATGCAGCAAGTCGCTACGCAGCAAGCAGCCAATCGAATCTTGACACTGGCAGTCGAGAGCTTGGATGTCCTTCGCAGCGTCACCATCATCTTTGGCGAGTCATTGGATCGAGCTGATCTCTGGGTAGAGAGGCTCAGAGTGCTCGGTCTACAGAGAAAACGTGCTCACGAGCATGCGCTCGCCGAAGAGGCTGCTGCTCGTATCGACGTTGGCATGGGCGGCGCCCTCACGAGTGGTCGACACGCTGATTGGGAGAGTGCACGAGGCATGTCTGGGCTGCGTGGAGCTAGTCCTGGCGCGGACAGCGTGGCGTCGATGACCACTTCCGCTTCAGGCTCAAAGCGCAGAAGAACGCGAGGCGACCCGACTTCGACGAAGAGCCCCAGCCCATCCATGCGGGGCGCCAGCGACGATGAGGGTCAGCGAACAGAGACGGATAGCAGATCTGCCCGGGAAGGCGCAATGCGGAATCGCAGCAGGAGCAGAAGCAGAAGTGGTGCGGCCGCCACATTGCCCGCTTTTACGCCTGGAGCTTCTGGAGCTTCTTCTAGCGCTATCGCCTCACCCAACCACCATTCTTCAGGCGCTCATTCAGCGAGTCAGCGAAGAAAGAGAGGCAGCGCAAGACACTACTCGGCCAGAACCCCTTCGGCCAACAACACGCCGGCTTTCGCTTTCAAGGAACTCGATTTGGTGAGCTGCTCGCGCAATCGCTCGAGCACTGTGATGAGCCGAAGTGGCTGACCTCGCATTGTTGCCCAACCTCGCCTGACCAGCACGGCGGCGGCGCTGCTAAGAGGGGATGAGCTAAAAGTGTCGCGCTTGTCAATGGGATCTTCGCACCTTTTTGGACATTCTCGAGCCCCCACGGATACAGCTCGCAATTCCGAAGCTGCCCGATCAACCTGCTCTCGGCCCCTCAACTCAGTATTCGATATCCTTTGGCTTTCCTCTTTCACATGTCGCACCATTTGGTGGACGTAAGACCAGAATTGTCGATGCATTTCTCACCCAGACCATCGTTCCGCGCCTCTTCATACTCCTATCATCATCTCAGACGCTCGCTTCATCTCTTCATCCCACGCACACTGTTCTTCGATTTGCAAACGCGGACGCGCGCGCGCGACACGCTCCTCACATTCGCTTCCTCCGGGCTCGGTCATTACATCACACCACAGCAGACGAGCGAGGGTGGACTGCATCCTCTCCTTGCCCAGCGCCACTACCATCCTTGTCCACTATTTGTCGCTCATCAGAGAAGACTTCTGTTCTCTCTTTGCAATCCTCACGAGTGTCAGCACGTCCGTCGCTTGTAGAGTTGCGGGCTTGCGTCGCGTTGACCTCTCGAGGTTGGAGGGCGTGGCGTGGCCGATGCAAGTCTGGAGCGTCGATGACGCAGGCGCGGTACGGAGCAACGAATGTCTAGTGATTCGTTGGACAAGCGTGTGCTAGTAAGGACGGCAGTCGGAGTGAGCTTCATCTCTCCGACGCCGGAAAAAGGAAAACGAGCCGTCACGCTCGAGCCGTGGGTGCATGGGCCTTTGAGAAGATGCGTCTATACAGCGTCCGCGCGTGCGTGGTTCTTGCATCTATAGCCGCGCCGTGCGAGTGCAGGCTGCTGCATGGCAGGGCAGGCAGGCAGGCTTGATCCGCGCGGCTTTCCAGACCCATGCTGCAGGCTGCTCTGCTGTGCTCCGCTGTGTCGAGCGTGAAAAGAAGCCTTGAGCGGGTGCGCGGGTGCGGGTGCGGGTGCGGGTGCGGGTGCGGGTGCGGGTGCGCGGGTGCGCATGAATGAGCGTGCGGGGAAGCGTGTTCGCCTCGCCTCGATCGCTCGCGCGTCATGCGGCAATCAACCGGCCGGTGCAGGCGCTACAACAGGCTTGCGAACGAGCGAGGGTGGTGCATGCATATGAGTCAAGAGTGGAGACGAGCTTTTTGTTCGCGTCACGATACCAGTAGTAGTAGTGATTGAGGGCTGAGTGCGTGGATCTTCACTTCACGTACAGGATTCTTTCAGGGTCACGCAAGGCATGCATCACCACATCCACTTCTTTGCGGACTTTTGCCTCCCTTCGCGACTGCGAACTCGTTTGGGAACTCACTCGCTGCTAGAAATCGAACGTCCTTCGCTCATCGAGGCCAGGCCACGTAACAAGGGGTAATCGATCGCCAGACTGTTGGGCGAATAGAGGCGAGGAAAATCTTCTTGGCAAGGCCAAGTGCCGCAAGCAAAGCTCACAAAGCTGGGACGGCTTCGCAAGTAAAAGGTGATCGATAGGCAACAGATACAGAAATTTTCGTTCACTTGGACTCTTTGCAAAGGCTCTGCCTCGCCTCTCTTCAACGGCACAAAGGACAGATATAGATAGGCCCCCAACATGTCTGCCGGAAGCGTATCTGGTGACAGCTCCACCACCTCTCCTCGGCCCAAGACCGAAGGCAGACGCTCATCCTTCCTCGCAAAGCTGCGTTCCATCGACTTGTCCAACCCGGGTCAAGCCATGCAAGGGTACGCCATGGATGCCGTGCTGACGGGAGCGTTGGGAGCCATCACTACTGCGCCGCCTCGCTTGCCTGTTGCCAAGAACAAGGAACCTCTGGCATTGAGCACTGTGGCAATCAACATGCGCGTAAGTCTGTTTCCCGATGCGCCCCCTTCCGCAGGGTGATTCATTAAGAGTCTATGGATACAGGTGGTTGGCGCTGCCATTCCCCCCCCCCCCTCCGCCCTTTTGTCGCGGCACACCCTGCTCACACGATCCCCCTCTGCCCCGCGCCTCAGGCTTTCACTCAAAAATCTGGTCCCATCTTTTACTTTCAAGATGCCGTGGAGGCCACTTTGGTGTGGGATGATTGGGCATGGACTACGATGTGGATGGCCATCTGGGCAGTAGTTGGTGAGTGATATCTGCGCGAAAAGACGTCGCGCCGATAGCAGGTGTTGGGTCACTCGTTGGAGAGGCGTACTCCGCAGCGCAACATGAGGGCCTTGAAATCTGTCCTAAACTAACACGGCGCTCGACGTCGTCCTATCATACCACAGCTCTGCATCCATTCCTGCTGCTCTGTGCTCCCACCGCCATCCTCTCGATCATCCTGATGCGAACATATGCGGTGCGATACCCATCAGGAGTAGCCGTTCCTCTCAACGTTGCAAGCTCTCAGCCCGCCTCGCAGACCATCGCATCTGGAGGTGGAGCAGCTGGCTTGGCCACACCCACTCCAGCCCAGAGCGTGGCTCATAGTCTGAGCAAGCCCACTAGCACCGCAGAGGGTGCAGTCAGAGATCCCGTCGTGCCCAACCCGCCACACGAAGGAGAGATCAGATACTATGAGAACTTGAGAGACATTCAGAACATGTGAGTGCGCAATAGTGTTTCCTGCCGCTTCGTCATGCTTGCTGAATTGACCGCTTGGCCATGCAACTCCACGCAGGATGAAGATGGTAACGGATATCTACGATCTGGTCGCGCCCTCTGTAGGGTTCTTGAACTGGTCCTCCTACCCCAGATCTCTGTTGCTTCTGCAAATCTCGCTCGTCTTGACGGCCGTGCTGTTCGTCATTGGCCCTTTTGTGCCACTGCGCCCAATCTTGCTCGTGGTGGGCGAGCTGGCTTTCTTGGCCAACCATCCCTGGGTGAAGCCCGCCGTGCAAGGTCTTTCTCGCGCCATTGATGAGGAGAGAAAGCAAAATCCCAAGGGCTTGACGAACAGACAATTGAAAAAGATGGAGAAGCGCAACAGGGAAATGATGAGAAGATTGCAGATCTGGTACGATGAGGATCGACTGGATGACCAGGTTTGGGAGCGAGGATGGCGAGACGTTGAAATGTTCGAGTGAGTCTGAACATGTTTCGTGGCCTCATTTGTGAAAGTTTGTCGCTGAATGAGCGACGTTGTTCTCAGAAATGAGCGTTACATCTCTCCAACAGCCGTTCGTAGCGGACAGACGCCGGGCTGGTCAGTGCACAACTTGCAGTATGGAGAGAGAAAATCTTTCACGAAGGCCAAAGACGGGTGGTCAGCTTCAGAGCTTGAAGTGAGCAACTTTGGAACGGAAATCAGCAGGCAGGTGGCCATGAGCTTGGAAGAGGGGTGGGAGTGGGTGAAAGGCGACGAATGGCGCATTGATTGGATCGGCGAGTGGTCCGATGCCGGAGTAGATGAAGGTGAGAAGTGCGGAGCTGTCTTAGATTCGATGCTTTGTTAGAATAAGACGCAAGCTTACTCAGACGCTGCTTGCTACCGGCACGATGTCGACGCAGAGGGTTACGTCTACACCAACAACTCCTGGCTGAAGCCGTCTCCCTATCCTTACGGTCATGCCGGCCAGTCCATCTCTCCACCGCCGTCTCGCTTGCGTCAAGCTTCACGAGCCGCTTCCATAGCCGGATCAGCATTGTCCGATGCTGGCTCAGATTCTGATGATTCGGTCCTGTCATTCGAGAGTGACGAGACGGAAAAGGTCAAGAAGGAGGGCAAGAGCGCCAGCGCCAGTCGCATGGCTGTAACTAGGCGCAGGAGATGGCTCAAGAGAGCCGTGAGGGTGCAGCCCGCTGCGTAAAGCACATTTGTGACCTCTCAATCCAAATTTCTCGTCTTGCGATGCGCTCATCCCCATCGCCACGCAGCCTACATCGATTCCGTGGGCGATACAAGGAAACGTACCAGCTTGTGCTGCTGTAGAATGGACTGCATCGAAAGTTCCGAACGACGTTCAAGCAACGGCAATCTAATAGCGAAGTGCGTCGACTGCGTCGCGCATTGCGAAGAAATCTGTTTTTGCTGCCTAAATCGGGACTCTCGATAGTCTAGTACTCCCGATTGATGGGCTTTTCTCGCGTGCGTCACTACGAATGTTACTGGGCTGGTCCGACGCGTGGCCCCTTAGAGCGCGTGTGAGCATGTGCGCGGTTGGGCCATCAGCATTTTCGCGTGTTAACGACGTACGCGCGCGAATGACTCGGATCGACCGTTTCTGACCGCGGGATCGCAGCGCGAAACAGCTCAGCTTGCACCTGTTCAGGATGAAAGCAGGAAAGAGGACTGATTTCCGGAGCTGATCGTGGGGGGGGTGTCCCCGAAAGGCGGTTCGGATGGCATCTTGCCTTGCCAAAACATGAAGGGAGAGTATAGGGAAGGAATTGTGCGGCCCTGCGCAGAGATCAAAAGCGCAATTTGGTCATGCAAGCATCGCGCCCCAAAATCCAGCTCCAACACGGAGGAGCATCTCGCTTGCTCTTCTTTGCTGGATCGAGACGACGACATTTGGCACTGACTGGACTGATGGTCGAGCCACCGTCGAGGCAAATGTCCCTGAACATCGTCGTTTGGTCCCCGTAATCGCACGACCCTTTCTTCCAAGGTCGCGCGCGCCTTGCTGGACAACAAACGCTCACGCAAGATCCGACCCCCGAGCACACATGCAAAGCACGTCCACTCCCCATGCGGTACGCCAAGTCACCGAAGTGTGGCATGGCCTTGCTAGTCTCGCGCTTCGTTCTCGGTGTCAATCCCGTCATACCGCTGACGGAGCGATTGGCCAACAAACTTAGGAGGCGAGCCTTATCCAGCCAGACTCAGCGTGCTCCAGGTCCCAGAACAGAATCACTGACATTGAACTTGATGACACTTTCCTGCTCTGGTCGGGTCATTGAGCTGCAACTCTGCCCACTGATCGGTCAATGCAGCGGCAATGACGCGCAGATCAAGGCGATCCGGTCAGAGACACAGGTGAGGCCCTCGACGTGCAAGCGCAGCCATTCGGAGGGTCAACAAAGCGTGTTGCATAGTGTCATGCGTAATGTGCGACAGCTCATCTTCTAAGCCAACAAGATGTTACAGGTCCGAGTGCTGACAAGAAAAGTCGACATTCGCGTGATGGAAGACGTGATGGGAGTGATAACATGCAGTGAAGCCGAGTAGATCACTTCAACTTCTTCTTGACACTGTGATTTGACAACACGACACTTTCAAGGTGAGCCAGTAGTGGACGAAGAGAAGATCCATGAATTGTGACTTACCGGAGTTGAGAAGAGTGACCGCACTTCTTCTTGCGGCAGTTGGTCGCACGAGGTGGAAGACGTGCGTAGCACTTGCGGCAAATTTGCTTGTCGCAGTTGTACTTGGAGGCGAGCACCTTGAGCGAAGGCTCAATCAAACCACCGCGAAGACTGTGAATGGCGTGCGATGAGGGTGTAAGCTGCGCTGTTACAACGTCGCAGCGGCCTGTGCTTCTGAAGCATCTTTACCCTGCAGCTATGCTAGGATACAACCCTCCATCGTGCGTCCTCGGACCGTTGCACGCGAGCGTACCGGAGCGCACAGCTGACCACGTTTGGCCATGCTAAGCTTCCATCTGCGCCAACGCGTATCTCTCCATCACCCGCCACGTTCGCATGCTTGGACTCACCGGAGCACAAGGTGAAGAGTGCTCTCCTTCTGGATGTTGTAATCGGACAGAGTCCTGCCGTCCTCGAGCTGCTTGCCAGCGAAGATGAGACGTTGTTGGTCAGGAGGAATTCCCTCCTTGTCTTGGATCTTGGCCTTCACATTGTCGATCGTGTCCGAAGACTCGACCTCCAAGGTGATGGTCTTACCCGTCAGGGTCTTGACGAAAATCTGCATGCTGTTCCGAAAGCAAAAAGGATGGATTGCCGCGTGTGAGCTGTTGCGTCCAAGCAAATATCAAACATCCCATGGGAAACGTAGCAGCGATCTTAGAGCATGAAGCCGAAGTGAGCTCAATGGCCAGAAATTGGATAAAATTGGATAGGCAGAGTAGACATGCCTCTCCTGAGCCCCCACGAGATCCAGGCACGCGCTCCGAGATTGAAGCTGCCACAAGCGCTGAGACTCGTTGCTTGATCACGCCATCGCGTTTCAGGTCAAGTAGTGTCACCTGAGCGCGCTTGCAATCCCACGAAAGACGCCAGCTGCACCATTGACCCAAGCCGTACGCCATGTCGCTGTATGCCCTACCCCCTGCTGCCCTCCCTCTCTCCGGGTGGCGAAGCTGCAGTCCGCTGTCATCTGCAGTACTGAAAGCCAGCCGGCGTCGAGTCCCAATTCGTCTGGAATGCTGGACCGAATCGAGAAGAGATTGTGTGGGCGAGAGATACTCACGTTGTTGACCTTACAGAGGGGTGTCTGGGATTGCTGGATCGGTAAAGTCAGGAAGATGGAACGGCTTGGCCCAAGAGTTGGCGACACCCTTCCAGTGTCGTCTCCCGTCCTGTGACCTGCATGTATCGCCCGCAGCGTGGAAATCAAGGGACACACTCAACCACGTGGAGCGCGTTGTCCGGCTTGCTGATCAACCACAGCACGCCGCATACGTCCAGCCACGTGGCTGCAGCGCGAATGCCAGAGCGCATGCAGACCACCCGGCGCGCAGCTGCACCCCGGCAAGACAGACTTACGACCTTCTCGAACCATACTTTCGACATCACCAGCCTGGCCCATCCCATTACCACTTACCTGAAGCAACCCGTATTCACATTCATCAGAAAGTCGTCAAGATGGCATCTCACAACATTTCCAAAAAGAGAAAGGTGCGCATAAGTCGAGGATGCAGCATTGGATGGGACGTGTTGAGCAGGATTGCTGGAGGCACCGACCTGCACCAGTCCTTCCTAAGGGGCGGGGGAGTTGGCGGACAATGTCTGGCTACGAACGAGCACTTGGCGAATTCTTGGGCCTTGTCTGCCACCCTATCTGCGTGAAGGGGAACCCATCGCTGATGCCATGCCTCCGACTTCCTCCACTTGCAGTTCGTAGCGGACGGTGTCTTCGCCGCTGAGCTCGGCGAGTTCTTCACTCGCGAGCTTTCCGAGGAGGGTTACTCTGGCTGCGAAGTCCGCGTCACCCACGCCAGAACCGAGATCATCATTCGCGCCACCCACACTCAAGAGGTTCTTGGAGACAAGGGTCGCCGCATCCGCGAATTGACCGCCCTGGTTCAAAAGAGGTTCAAGTTCCCCGAAAACTCCCTCGAGCTCTACGCCGAGAAGGTCCAGAACCGTGGACTGCACGCTGTCGCTCAGTGCGAGAGCTTGCGCTACAAGCTTCTTGGCGGTCTCGCTGTGCGTCGTGCCGCTTACGGTGTCCTTCGATTCGTCATGGAGTCCGGCGCAAAGGGTTGCGAGGTCATTGTGTCTGGAAAGCTCCGCGCTGCTCGTGCCAAGAGCATGAAGTTCACCGACGGTTTCATGATCCACTCTGGTCAGCCCGTACGTGACTTCGTCGACGAGGCCGTTCGCCACGTCTTGATGAAGCAAGGTGTGCTTGGTATCAAGGTCAAGATGTGAGTAGCTTGCCACATCGCTGGTCTTCTCGGGCTTGGGGAGCAGCCACATGCATTCGCACTTGGCATTGCTGCCCGATCTCACGCTAACCCGTACGTTCTTGTGTCGTGCCCCAGCATGCACGGCTGGGACCCCGAAGGAAAGGCCGGAAAGCCGTTCCCTCTGCCCGATGCAGTCACCATCCTGGAGCCGAAGGAGGAAGCGCCCATCACTCAGCCAATTTCCGAGAGCCGTTTGCCTCAACAGCCCCAACCTGCTGCCGAGCTCGCTCCCGTCGCCGAAGGATCTGCCCCAGAGGCTCCTGCTCAAGCTGGCGCCTACTAAGCAGCCTCGCTGTTTAGCCGCACCACGAACGATGTCAATCTGACCCTTTGAATCGATTACATGGCCTTCGAGCCTCTTCTCCCCTTGGGTCCGTGTCGCCCTCTCGCCTACCCTCACAAATGATCCACACATCCACCTTGCCACTTCGATCAGCCTAGTCGCGTCGGACGACTTGGCATGTACTTGTTCACCGCACCACATTGTGCAATCTACAGAAAAGCCCAATGGGCATCCCACGACTCTTGCCCACCTGCTCAAATTCGTGCGCGTCTCGGCGATGTCATCTGAGACGACCTCGTTGGGATCGCAGCTTGCTGCGAGACTATGCCCTGATTGTCTCATTCTCAGTGCGCCTGAAAACTAAGATCAATACAATGGAGACCAGCGCACACGGCTCGCTCTCTCCTGTATTACCAGCATTGGCCACAGCGACACATGCTCGACGTGCTTACGAGGTCGCAGATCATCTGCCAGCACACTCCTGTGGCAGACCAGAATGTCGGTGAGTTGATGTGCATTGGTTTACATGATAGTCAAGCTGCTACGTGGTAGCTCATGATGCGTGGTGTAAAAGATTTTGAGATGAGTGGCCATCGACGGTAGATGCATCGCCAATGACCACCCAACAATGTGACGAGAGAGCGGACGAACACAAGAAGTACCCTTATGCCTCCTCAGAGCGGACCTTGGCTCCAGCGTTGGTGACCTTCACACCGAGGATCTTAGCCCTGAGAGATGAAGCAAGCGGGGCGATTAGCGGACACTCATCAATCGCGACACTCGCACATCAAAGATGAGCCCAATCGTCGCCTGACTTCTTGCGCATGCTTCCCAGATTGTATGTGCAAAGCTTTCCATCTAACCCTCTTCAACTCCAATCACGCCGTCTCGATAAGCGCGCTGCGCACTCACTTCTCAAGGATGTCGAGACGCTTACGGCTAGAAACGTTGTGGGCGATCTCGGCTGCAAAAGAAGCGTTGTGCCTGATTGAGTGCGAGAGATATGGTGGGGTCAGTCCATAGACTTTTCTTTTGTCGAGCAGCGCCGAGATTGTGACGTCCTGCGGCATACGCGCTCATCCAGGCGACTGCGGCTGCTAGCTAAGCCTATTCTCCCCCTCGCCCCCAACTCACATCAAGAGCAGGTCAACATCTCTAGGGTTGTGGACCAGGAATCGGCGGTAACCGTTGGGCAACAGGTGACGAGTCTTCTTGTTGCTGCCGTAACCGATCTTGGGTTGAGGAGCCGTACCACGGAAGCGTCTACGGGTAGCGCTGTCAATACCTCTCTGATGGCGGTGAGAGGTGCCAACTCGCTTGTAGCGGTCACTGTGGTGACGCTTGAAGGACTTCGTCCTCTTCTTGACGATGGGAATCTTTGTGGCGGCCATCTTGACTGGAATGGGAGGAGGCAGACATGGGTCAGCCTAGCGCGCAACCGACATACCGACAGTGACCTTCGCGAACCGAGCGACGCGCAAAGTAGCTGCTCCCGTGGACTGCTCTAATCCTGCCCCCCCCCCCGCGAGTCAGCCCGCGCACCGCACAAATATGCTACATCTCCTGTGCACCCCCCTTATCGAGATGTCTACTCTATGCTGATGAGTGTTCATCATAAAGTTTTACGCCGCTTCACGCAGTGCGGCGCTTCACGCAGTGCGGGGATTGCGTATCGTGATGGGTGCAGGCCTCCTCTTTCCCTGCGAGCATGTGCAGCGTTCCTGACCCAGCAGCTGACCACTTCGCTCGTACTCCAGAGGGGGACATGCCTGTTGTGACGTGGCGCAGATGCGGTAACGATCATTTGTACTTACAGTGTCGATGAGAGATGTGTGTGGTGTGGTGATCGTCCAGAACGATGGGCTGCGAATGTTTGGACACGATGCGGTGAGACGGAGAGGCGAAGTTCTGTTGGCCTGAATCTGACCTCGGCCGAGAGCAAGCTCTTTAGCTGCACGCCGCCCTCAGTTCTCGATTCCCCTCAGCGCGGCTGGCCAAGAGCTGCGGCCGCTCCTGTGAGTCGCGGCGCATGATCAGTGCTCTTTTCCCGCGCGAGTACTGGGTCTCGCGCAGGCGCGGCGCGCGCATTTTCGCTCGCGTGGCACAGGATCACATCTGGGGCTTGCGTCGCGCCAGAGCTGAGAAGACGTCGGTCGCACTGACAACGCTTTGTCGTTTGAGCGAGCACGCCGAACCAGCGTCCAGTCGACTCACCTTCTCTTCCCAATACATCCTCAAGACAACATTCAAATACACCCCAATCGTCCTATCTTCGGTTAGTATTTTCTACAAATCTCATCGCGGTATTCGCAAGGGCAGCGGAGTTTTCTGCTTGTACCTTTCGAGCAGGCCATTCTTCCGCTACAGGCTCGACAATCTGGCGATTGGTCGGAGCGCTCGCCCAGGACTATTGGCGGAGAAAGGAGGGAAGAAAGGTGGAGATGTGGCTAGCCAGGCTCGCGCAGAGGTGTTCGAATGCTTGCAGTGCCGTGCTACAGCTGCGGGAGGGTGCTCAGAGATGGCGCTGGGTATGAGCACGACTTGGGCAATTTCTCTGCTGCGAGATGGAGAGCAGCCTGGCGAGGGAGAGGCAGAAACCCAAATGAAGGTCCGCGAGCATCACAGGCCGTTGGCGCCCCGAGTTCCGTGTAAAGAATTGGCAAGCGCTTGGTCAATCTTGGCGTGGAGGAGCGAAGCTGACTCCATTTACCTTACGCCTTTGCGCTCTGTTCAGCAATGGCGAGCTTCAGCAACAAGCCGGTCGTCGTTGACGCCAAGGGTCACCTTCTTGGTCGCTTGGCTAGCACTCTCGCCAAGCAGGCTCTATCTGGACAAAAAGTCGTTGTCGTTCGATGCGAGGAGATCAACGTCAGCGGTAGCTTTTTCAGAAACAAGGTGAGTATCGATGACCATCGACTGGAACACAAGGCTGGGTGTGTAAAGCCGGCGGTCGCTAGTCGGAGACCACGATCAGCCTGAGATTGGTAGATATGCCACTTTCAGACGCGACGGGCGAAAGGCAGTCGCCGGCTCACTGCTACTGGCGGCTATCCATCACTTTTGGTGCTACTGATGTCCCCAAATCAAACGTTCCGCTGACCGACACTCCTCTCGATCTGCAGCTGAAGTACGGGGCGTACCTGCACAGAAGACACTTGACCAACCCGACGAGGTCTGGTCCCTTCCACGAGCGTGCACCTTCTCGCATCCTCTACAAGGCCATCCGCGGAATGGTCCCCCACAAGACTCAGCGTGGTGCCAAGGCTTTGGAGCGCTTGAAGTTGTTCGAGGGTGTCCCTCCTCCTTACGACCGCACCAAGCGCCTGGTGATTCCCGGTGCGCTGCGAGTGCTCCGCTTGAAGCAAGGCCGCAAATTCGCAACCATCAAGCGTCTCAGCTCAGAGTTTGGATGGAAGTACGCAGACGTCATCGACAAGCTGGAGGCCAAGCGCAAGGTCAAGGGTCAGGCTTACCATGCACGCAAGGTTGCACTTACCAAGAAGAAGGCAAGCGCTGCCACCAACGCGGGTGAGGCTCTCAAGCCCGTCAACGAGAAGCTGGCCGTGTACGGCCTGTAAGCCAGCACGTCAGCTTGCACTCCCTCGTTATATTGCTTTCGACTACTCGTTGCCCTTCACGCATTCCACCAAGCCCAGCAGCTCTCCAGCAGACCACTTGAGAGCGACATGTACACTTCTTGAGCTGCATATCCCTCACAGCTTGCAGTACGGCTCATGAGCATATACGCACCCTCCCAAAAAGACATATGCACATCATCAGAGACCTGATCTCAACAGACTTGTGTCAAAGCCCGGCCCAAATGGTCGAATTGTTCATTCAGTCACACATGCTCTTGACCAGTCGCACGTGGGTCTGGTTTGCGTCGACGGTTGTTTGAGATCAAAATCGCCATTCGTGGTTGTCAGCGTGCAACGCCGTAGCGCGCATCGAGAAGCAGCGAACGAGAGTGGACATCTGTGCTGAGCAAAAGGTGGAGTACAAATCACAATCGTGAAGGGTCACCGGCTGGCTGAGGCCGGGCTACGAAAACGAATGCAATCATCGACTGCGTAGGTGGATCGGTGCAGTTGTGGAAGTGCTGCAGCTTGCACTACTGCAAGGGAGGCGCACAATGGCACCTCCGATGTCATTGCGAGGCCATGGCCAGCTATGTGAAAGTCGGACTCACCGGTCTTGGCTGAGCCCAGCCTAGGAAGTCAGGAATGACCTTCGAGTTGATCATCTTGAGGTGAGCAGGCGGACAAGGAAGCTCAAAAGGCCGATTGATGCGTTCTCTAAGCTGCCAAACATGTTGGATGAGGGCGGGTGGCCCCGTAGCATGGCGAGAAGGTTGAGAGCAGCACGCACGCACGCATACACGCACGTGACGTCGAGGCGCGTTCAGGCTGGCGCGGTGCAAAGCTCAAAAAAGTCGCTGGTCAGAGTCATGAGTCTTTGAGTCTTGAGTCTTGAGTCAGGCCGGTTCGAGTCTTCAAAATGACGAAATGAGTTGTGAATGAAATGCAGGACCCCGTTTCGGCGCTTCGTAAAGTCACTCAAAGCTTCTGCTACCTCCTCGCTGCTTTCTGCAAGGCTTGCCAGTGCATTCAGGGCAGAAAGGGATCAAGTATGCCGCCCAGAGTCAAGCCAGCTCCTGCAACAGCCAGGAGGAGGGGTCGTGGTGCTGCAGACGTAGAGTCTGAGGTGGCGAGCGAGATTGCGAACGACGGCGAAGCTTCTTCATCCGCCACATCCCCTTCTCCTAAACAGCCAGCATCCATCTCTGCCACCAATTTAGCTCGCAATCACGCTGCGCATACTCATGGTTTCTACGCATCAGGACCCGGATCGGCGGCTTTCACTTCTGCTTCTAGCTCGAGGCTGATAGATCGGCAGCTTGATCCATCGCGTTATGAAGATGTCTCGATGGACGATGACTTTTGGTCAAGGTACGCTGGCGCTGCTGAAGACAACAGTGGGGCCGCGATGGACGTGGACGGGCAAGGCATGGGAATAGGAGGAGAGTACGAGCTGGATGCTCACGGCAAAAAGTACAGACCTGGCGAGATCGAGGCATTACCTCCAGGCATGAACAAAGCGCCGGGCAGCGTGCTGGAGATGGCTGAAGCTATGGGCTTGTCCAAATCGGGCGTCAAGGAGGATCTGCAACATATGCTCATGAAAGGTGGCAAAGGCCTCACTGATCCCATCAAGAGCGTCGAGGTGAGTTGGCTCGGACGGGCGGCACCGTACCTTTCTGTGTGCTTCGCTGGAGGAGATGCGCGGCCAAGTACGCGCTGCTTCCAATTGTCATGGCTGACCCCACTCCCTACCATCGTCGTTCTCAAGGACAAATGGGAGCTGCTACCAGCCTTCTTGAAAGTCAAAGGGCTCGTCAAGCAACAGTGAGTTGCGAATGCGCCCACCTTGTGCACTCGTCACCCTCGCTGACTTGCCTTCTCGACCACAACAGCATCGACTCTTTTAATTACTTTGTGGACAAAGACCTCAAGGCGATCATCAAGGCCAACGAAAGGGTCACTGTGAGCATGCCACGAGGAAGTCTGCTTGCTTGCGTCCGCCGATTGCGCTCATGTCGCTCGCCGCCCATCCGCAGTCCGATGTCGATCCGCGATTTTTCTTGAAATACACCGACATTCACGTCGGGACACCGGAGAGGACAGACGCGGACACTTCATCCAAAGCGATTTACCCGCACGAATGCCGGTTACGGGATATGACGTATAGCGCACCCATCTTTGTCAGCATAGAGTACCTGCGTGGCAACAAGATCATCCGGAGAAAGGGCGTCAATATCGGTAAGCTGCCCATCATGCTTCGCAGCAACAAATGTCACCTTTCGCAGGCTAGGGAAAAAGACCTTGCTCGCATGAACGAGTGCCCATTAGATCCCGGCGGCTACTTTGTGGTCAAGGGTACCGAAAAGGTCATCCTGGTCCAAGAGCAGCTTAGCAAGAACCGCATCATCGTCGAGGCCGATCCAAAGAAAGGTATAGTCACGGCCTCAGTGACCAGCTCCACGCACGAACGCAAATCGAAGTCTCACGTGCAGTCAAAGAATGGCAAAATTTTCCTCAAGCACAACTCGATCACTGACGATGTGCCTATCGTCATTGCTTTCAAGGCGATGGGTATCACGTCCGACAAGGAGATTTTGCAGCTTGCCGCTGGGCATGACGAGACTTTTAAGGAAGCTTTTGCGATCAATTTGGAGGAAGCCTCTAGACTTGGCGTCTTTACGCGCATGCAAGCTCTCAACTACATCGGAAGCAGAGTCAAGAAGAGTCCAAGGAGGCAAGGCATGTCCCAGATGCAGAGACCGATTCACGAGGAAGCCTTGGAAGCGCTTGCCAATGTCGTCATGACTCACGTGGCCGTCGAGAGGCTCAACTTCAGACCGAAGGCAATCTATGTCGCCACGATGGTCCGACGCGTGCTTATGGCCATGCAAAACGAGAAGCTTGTCGATGATCGAGACTACGTCGGGAACAAGCGTCTCGAATTGTGAGTTGCCTTGGCTTTCCGAGATCGTGCTGGTGATTGATCCTGCTCATACGAGCGCAATCCCACCGCAGGGCTGGACAATTGCTCTCTTTGCTGTTCGAAGATCTGTTCAAGAAATTCAATTCAGATCTCAAGATGAACATCGATAAAGTACTTCGCAAGCCCAACAGGACGACGGAATTTGATGCGTACAATCAGCTCTCCTTTCACGGCGACTCCATCAGCCAAGGCTTCATTAGAGCCATCTCCACTGGGACATGGAGCTTGAAACGTTTCAAGATGGAGCGAGCCGGCGTGACCCACGTGTTGAGCAGACTATCTTTCATCGCTGCGCTGGGTATGATGACGCGCATCAGCTCTCAATTCGAAAAGACGAGAAAGGTCTCTGGGCCACGTGCACTCCAGCCTAGTCAGTGGGGTATGCTTTGCCCTTCAGATACTCCGGAAGGCGAATCTTGCGGTCTAGTCAAGAGTGAGTTCTGTCAAAGAGCCAGGCAAGAACAGGATGCTCATTTCCGCCACTTCCCGCAGACTTGGCCCTAATGACTCACATCACCACCGACGTTGAAGAGGAGCCAATTTTCAAAGTGGCAATCATGCTAGGCGTCGAAGGTAAGATGCAGACTTCACTTAATTCTGTGCAGGAGAGGTTGCTGACAAACGGCACTCATATCTTCTTCAGACGTAAGCATGATCAGCGGTGCAGAGCTTTACCGAGACGACACGTACTTGGTGTTCGTCAATGGTACTGTGCTTGGTGTCACCCGCTTCCCGGTGCGGTTTGTCACAGCCTTCCGGCGTCTTCGACGTGCAGGAAGATTCTCAGAATTCGTCAGCATCTACACCAACAGTCACCATCGCTCCGTCCACATCGCCTCGGATGGTGGTCGCATTTGCAGACCAATGATCATCGTCGAAAATGGACAATCAAGGGTCACTTCGCAGCACATCAGGGAGCTCAAAGCGAAAACGCGAACCTTTGACGATTGCCTTAGAGACGGATTGATCGAATATCTGGACGTCAACGAAGAGAATGACTCGTATATTGCGCTGTACGAAAACGAGATGACCAGCTCGACTACTCACCTGGAGATCGAGCCATTCACGTTGCTTGGCGCAGTAGCGGGTCTCATTCCCTATCCGCACCACAATCAGTCACCTCGTAATAGTGAGTTTGCGAATGAGTGCTGTAGTTAGGTTCGAGTCGATACTCAAAGCACTCTCTCTTTCTGGTGCAGCGTATCAATGTGCCATGGGTAAACAAGCGATCGGTGCCATAGCATACAATCAGCTCAACAGAATCGACACGCTGCTCTACCTGATGGTGTATCCTCAAAAGCCTATGGTCAAGACCAAGACCATCGAGCTCATCGGCTATGACAAGCTGCCCGCAGGCCAGAATGCGATGGTGGCGGTGATGTCCTACTCTGGCTACGATATCGAGGACGCATTGGTCTTGAACAAAGCTTCTTTGGACCGGGGTTTCGGGAGATGCCAGGTGCTCAGGAAGCAGACTGTCCAATTGAGAAAGTATCCAAACGGCACTTACGATCGCATCGCGGATGCGCCCGTTGACGATGCCGGTGAACGACTGAAGCGTTACACGACACTGGGCGTCGACGGCATCAGCGGAGTTGGAGAAGCTGTCAACGAGCAAGATATCATCGTCAACAAACAGACACCAGCAAATGCCAACGACAACTCCGCAGCTGCGTACTCTAGCAATTCAACCGAGTACCGCAATGCACCGATCACCTACAAGAATCGGGTACCTTCCTACGTCGACC
The DNA here is from genome assembly GCF_003144195.1 of Ceraceosorus guamensis. Taxonomy (NCBI): domain Eukaryota; kingdom Fungi; phylum Basidiomycota; class Exobasidiomycetes; order Ceraceosorales; family Ceraceosoraceae; genus Ceraceosorus; species Ceraceosorus guamensis. The sequence continues at coordinate 56,524 of NW_020290058.1, forward strand.
AGGTGTTGATGACAGATGCTGATGCGGACTGCACTATTGTCAAGGTCTTACTGCGTCAGACAAGGCGACCAGAGCTTGGTGACAAGTTTTCATCACGTCACGGTCAGAAGGGAGTATGTGGACTGATCGTGGACCAGGCAGACATGCCGTTCACAGACCAGGGCATCAACCCGGACGTCATCATGAACCCACACGGTTTCCCGTCGCGTATGACGGTTGGCAAGATGATCGAGCTGCTCGCCGGAAAGGCGGGCGTCGTTACCGGCTCTTTGCAGTACGGTACTGCTTTTGGCGGCAGCAAAGTGGAGGATGTGTCTCGCTTGCTCATCGAAAATGGCTACAGCTATGGCGGCAAAGACTTTCTGACAAGTGGCATCTCAGGAGAGCCTCTCGAAGCGTACGTCTACTTCGGTCCAATCTACTATCAGAAGCTCAAACACATGTGAGTCAATGCCAAGAGATCGCGTGGCGCTCTTAAGACAGATTCTAACCGCGGACGTGACGTATCTGCCAGGGTCATGGACAAGATGCACGCTCGTGCGCGCGGACCTCGAGCGAATCTTACGCGCCAGCCGACCGAAGGTCGTTCCCGCGACGGAGGCCTTCGTCTGGGAGAGATGGAGCGTGATTGCTTGATCGCTTATGGTGAGACATGTTAGGTTACAGAGACCTGGTTCGGGCGCCCTTGCTGACTCGTCTCGCCGCGACAAGGTGCGACGCAATTGCTGCTCGAGCGCCTGATGATAAGCTCGGACGCCTTTGTGGTCAACATTTGCCAAAGATGGTGAGCGAAGTGATGCGTGCGATTCTCTCAAGGTCGAAGTTGCTGACACTTCGCCATGGACGACGATCTGCCGGTCAGTGGCCTGATCGGCTACAACGGCTACTGCAAGTACTGTCGCTCATCGAAAGAGGTCGTGAACGTGACTGTGCCGTATGCCACAAAACTTCTGATCAATGGTGAGGATAGCTTCATTCGAGACGAAAATTGGAGCGTTTGCCATCAGCTAATCATACCTGCTCTCCATTAAAACTTTAGAGCTCATGGCGATGCAAATTGTGCCACGTCTGGTGCTAGAGGACGCTCTATGAGTCATTAGCATTTTCTCAGCTGGATGCATCCCTCCCTTCTCCCTTCTCCCTTCTCCCTTCTCCCTCTCTCCTCTCGTTCCTTACTCAGGCCCCGCTGTACTTTTGCCGTCGGTAGCATGCAACATCGCCGACACCTCCACAATAGATAGCTTTGTGAGCTCAACGCTCGCTCGGGTGGTCAGCCATGCACGTGCGGGCAGCTATAGCTGCAAGTGAGAACAGCGTGGCGCAGGTTGGTGAACGCTACTTACTGCTTGCTTGCTTATTCAGACTCGTGGCCCCGATCGAGTGCATCCCCGCCGACGCAATCACGAATGCTCAAGCTTCTACACCGACTGCCACCGTCTGCAGACTCAACCGACCGCCGCGATGCATTCGTCCAAGATGAATCCAAGCCCCCTTCTTGGCTGTTTCACCATCATCAGCAGCCTCTCGCAACGCCAAAATATCGTGCGAGACTGCTATTCTTGGCATGATCCAGACTGTTGACCGCAAACACCGCGGCGTCTATGCCTCTTTTTGATCTTGTCCACGGGCATTCGAGACGGGATCAATTTGACTCTGACCTCTCGCTCCGCCTTTGATACAGCATTGCCTATAGCTGCCATGCATCCACCATTCAAGATTCCTCGTGAATATTTGCGGTGCAATCACGAATATTTTGGCGCAAGGACAAGGTAGCGGTAGCTACATACCATAGCAATTTAAAGGCCGCACGTGGGGCGTTGCGGGCAGCAATGCGGCACGTCTGATTTTCATGCTGCTGCACCATCACGCCCCTTTACCCGCGCGCGGCGAGCCTTTATTAAACCCAAAATTCGCTCAGCCGCATGCACGCGCGCGGACGCCACGGACTACGAATCAATCAAGGGTCTGGATGAGTTGACGGCCCGCGCGCGCTCCTCTCCTGCTGATGGCGGATGTTTGCCTCGCCCCAACACACAACAATTTGATCAGCGCAGTCGCATACATGGTCTGCTAGCTACGACACCATTTCATATGAGACCTACGATTCGTTGGCGCCTACTGCAGCAGGAGCATCAGGAGCACAAGTGCCAGTCGTGCACGGTCCTCGAGCCGCGAGGACTTGAGGCAAAGAGACGATGAGGCGATTCCGGAGGCCTTCCTGAAATGAGAAGCACGGACCATGGCGATTCAGCTCGACACCGGTGAAATTGGCGGCAGAACGAGCAGCGAGGGGACAGCTGCGGATATGCAGGCCTCTTGGGGGGGGAGGGGGATCAGGTGGCAGCCCGTCGGACGCAACCCTGGCCAGTGGCCCCGAGCGATGGGGCTTCATCAACAATCACGAATGTCCAGCTGTTAATGAATCACCAATGAAGCCTTGGCTTGAATAGATTGGGTCTAGCTTGTGAGCAGAGCTTGGCTTTCCAGTGACCCATCCATGCATCTCATTCAAGATTGCTTTCGTACCGAATAAGCGCCGACCAGATTGCTCACGATACCACACAGTTCAAAGCGTTGCACCTTCGACATCATCCATCGCCTTTCCGACTGCAGCACGCAACTCAGACTCGACTCGTGACTCATCACTCTTGATTGTTGCTCATTGAGAAAGTCTAGAGTTGCAGCAGCAGCAGGTCCTGTACAGACAGACCACCGCTCGTCCGACGCCGTGACTGACCGCCTATATAGCCACACCTCGCACAGCGATCGAGACTCGCGGGCGCTGCCAAGCCCTGCCATTTGAGTCGCTCGAGTCACTTCAGCCCTCGCGGTGCGCGACTGACTGCGCAAGCTTTTGCTTATTTCGACGTTCTCTGAAGCAGCGCGCGCACCAGCACAGCCAAAGTTCAATCGCAATCGCAAGCGCAGTTCTGAGTCTTGAGTCGCAGTCACAGTGAAACTCGCCATCACTGTGACTGCATGGATCACACGCATGTCCACCAGCCACAGGAGCACGCACCGCCATACTGGTCACTCGTGACTACTACTGCTATACAGCTGCCCGCTCGCTGCTTCTTCGCCAAGGCCTTCCCTGGTCACACGGCCTGTCTTTCAATCTTCTCTTCGCCATCACACGCAAGACTCTGACGCTCCCACCAACGTGAGTCAAGAGTCGTGAGTGTGCATGCGTGTAGCGTTGCGCGTGCTCTTGAGTCATTCGTGATTGTGAGTTCATTTCACGATTGTGTGCAGCCACCTACGAAGTGCCAAGCTCTCATCAACAGAAGCTTGCTCAACTCTTCAAAGAATCTGTCACTCACTGCGTGGTCACTCAGTGTACGCACTCGAGCTCACCACTGACGTTTCTGCTGACGTGGCCGGCCTGCGCTCGCTATCGAGGGCGCATCGGCTTGTTTGGATCTCAAGACCTCGCCTTCAAAAGGGCGCACTCGGTCGCTTACATCCACCTCGTTGCTCACCAGCACTCGTCTGACAACGAATACCAACAGCACACACGTGCACACTATACCGGTCTGCTTCAGTGAACTGCAACTCCCCCCCCCTCAAGATCCGCAAAATGCTCTCCCGCCTAGTCAAGCTCTTTCCATCGGCTTTGCGCGGCTTTCAGACTCAGGCGCCCTTGCAAGTAGCACCTACCTTGGCATCTCTAACCCCAGCTTCTCTGACCATCGGTTCCTCTGTCATCGATGTCGTATCTTTTACTGGTCCAGCTCGTCCGTTGCGTCGAGTAGGCATGATGCCTCTGCCCAACAACCGCATCTCAACTTCCTTTGCAGACCAATTCAGCGCTTCAAAGCCGAGCATGCGCATGCACACCATCTCCGAGCCCGGCACTTCGAAAGCCGAGGAGGTGTCCAAGTCTGCTAGAGCCGCTGAAACGATCGAGCATACCAACGAGGTCACAAACAATGTCGAGTCCGCCGTTTCGAAGGTGGAAACGTCAGTACAGACTCATCACGATGACCTACGTCAAGCGCTCGAGCCTGGATCCATCATCAAGTCCGGTTCGCACGAGACCGGTTTTGGTCGTCTGGGCGAGTCAGCTTGATTATACGCAGTAAGTTTGACGTCAGACGCTAGGTGAGGGTCCTGGCTCCGCTCGCAGTCTCTGCGCCCAGCTCTTTCCCTTGGATCGCGTCCATACTGACTCGATCATCGACCCCTTCGTGCAGCCCAAGCGACGCATATCACCTTCATGGAGCGACGACGACGACGACTTTTTCACATGTGCTCCGTGCCTATTTGCGGGGTCGCAACTCTTCACAAATCATCAAGAAGCAGAAGATCATTCACCGATCTGACTGGATGGGGCTTTTGCTGCTGCACACCAGCGTGCGACTTCGCTGCTGCGCCACAAGGGCAATGGCAATACACAAGCAGGCCTCCACACTCAGCAGCAATGCTCCGAGCTACTCACACTGCAGTCTTCTGAGTTCATCATCGGCTCGACGAAGCCTTTGTCTCCTCGCCCCCCATTCACCTCCAAGACAGCTATCCAAGATTGGCACCAAAGCCATTGTAATGTCACTTCGTTTGGCTCGGCCTAATCAACTGCTGTGTAGCGTAGACGGTGGCCAAGCTTTGAAACAGAGCAAGGTGTGCATCATGTAGCGCTTTATGAAGGGCATCAAGCTGGAGTGGTCAAGACATGGTTGTCGAGCAAGTCAAGCATTGTCTACCTGCTTCAACGTGCATGGTCGTATATCGCTCGAAACGCACGGATGCTTCCTGTCTGCTCTGCAACCGCAGTCACGAGTGGCTGAAGGGATGACTTGCACGCACGCGCGAATGGATGCGAAGCGCCGCGGGGCGTAGTTGTAAGTGCGTGGGATCGTTGCGAGCGGAATTGAGGCACTTGTACTCAGGTCTTGGAATCGTGACTCGCAGCTAGACTTCAAGTCGATGCTATTCGTCAGCCCCAGCCCGCTTTGAAGCTTTGACTTGGCTAAGGAAAGCAAGCCATTCAAATTTGAGTCAACATCTACGGTTCCTGCTTGCACGTACCAGACCCATTCGAAAATCACACGAGTACAGGAGCTCGTGCGTGCAAATTAATTGCTTTGATGCATTCGTCTCACACCAACGTCACACTCAACCATGCACTCACCAAACCTCTGATCCGCGAACGCGTGGAGCGCACGCATGCACGCAGCATCTCGCTACGTGTCATCATCAAACTTCGTTGACAATCACTCGACATTTGCTGCGAAGCCAGCAGCTCATTCAAAAACGACACACATACAGTCGCATGACCCGTGTCGTAACCGCATCGACATGCTCTCCACGGCAGCACCATCAATGCAAATCGCAACAGCACCAGGTGAACCCTTCTCATCAAGCGTCTTCTTTTCGCCACGGTCGTCCACATCCGCGCATCCACTGTATGGCTCCATCCGGCACCCCAACGACTCGCAGATCACCACCATGTGGGCGTTGCCGATATGCTTCGCAGTCATCCTGATCGCCGGCAATCTCAAAGGCTTGGCCATCCTCATGTATCCCTTCAAGATGTGGGGTGAGTGCCAAGAAGACGCAGCTTATATGGCGCCAAAAGTGCAGCTATAGCCATTGCAGTGCTCGGCTGGCTCACTCACCGAGCCACGCTGTGCCATGTCCACGCAGCGAATCTTACCCACGAAATGTTCCACGTCATGGGTGGGTCCGAGTGTTGAAAGTTGCAACGTGCAGTGAAAAGGCAGAGAGACCTGCGGTGTCGGGCACTGCAACATACTCTCTAATCGCACGTCTTGCTTCGCTTCGAAGCGGCCATCCTCAGCGGAGGAACAGTTCACTCAATTGCCATCGACCCCGAAAGAGGCGCCATATCCGGTGCGTGGGTAGTAGGGCTCACGCAAGGCCAAGTCACTTCTTACGTGTTCTTGCACCACAGGAATGACTGGCGGCAACCCGGTGTTGACGCTCGCTGCAGGCTATTTTGGTAGCACTCTTTTTGGCGCAGCGCTGATCTTTTGCTCTTTCGACATCAGAGCCAGCAAGATTGCATATCTGGCCACCGTGGCCATTTGGATTCCCGTCGCTTGGTTCGGGCTGACATGGTGCGTGGTGCGTGCAGTGATGCATGCTTCTGCATGGCTCTGGCAGTGGGCAGCCAGCAATCGTCGGTGTCTCTAGCGCACTGAAAGTGGCTCCGTGCGACGTGGCGGCCCACTCGTCTCTAGGGCGCGCATCAGGATAGCAATCATCGTTGGTCTGTCCATCGGTCTTTGGTTTAGTGAGTCTGTGGCTCTTTGTTCGCCCCACGATGCTGCGAAAAGAAAGAGTTCAATGGGTTTTTGACCCGGCCCCACAACCTCCACCGCAGTCGACCACGCTTCGCCCCTGAGGTTCTACATCCTCTTTATGGGCGTACTCAGCGCTTTTTACGTGGTGTGGGATTGCGTCGACGAGTGAGCGATGCTTGCACACTACGTTGGCCCCTTGCCAGCTCATACTCGCTTCGACTTGCCACTCCAGCTTCGTCTTTCGAAAGGCAAACGATTCCGACGCGATGCTTTACGCCAGATTGTGTCTTCCCAGCGCACACGGTGAGTCTGACCCAAGTCATGTCTTGAGCTGCAACATTGCAGCATAAGACGTGTTTGCCCGGTTTGCCCCAGGCGCTGTCTCCAAAAGCTAGACTTTGCTGATCCGCAACCATCACACTGCAGGCTGGGCTTTCATTTGGCTGGTGTTCTCAGCAGGCTGCGTCGCTTTGGCAATCCTAGGCGGTATGTAGCGAGGATGCATATCACCAGAAGCGACAGGAGCGGGCCACGCTGATTTCGCCATGCTCCCTTCGTGATTGTCTCGTGTGCTGCCACCCACCTCCTCTGCGCGCGACAGGGCTGCACTTTATGATCTTGAGTCACGAAGCACAGCTGAAGCAGAATGCGAGCTTCTTGCCTACGTGACCGTATCCTTCGCAATCCATGAGTCACACATCCAATCAGCGAGCTGGTTCGCTTATCGCGCCGCTGCATCGATCTTGATGTCCGCACTCGCAAAGAGCATTACAGACCATTGCATTCGAGATGGCATGATGCTATGACGCTAGCATGAGGCTTCATGCACCTACGCGTGGCCGCTCTCGAGTGTCCCGTTGTTTGAGCGGGCGAAAACTGGCAAGGTGACAGTTAGGCTTCCTCGACAATCTTGCTGCTGTTTTGACGCTTTTGCATCTCTCTCAGCAACGAATCCACGACATCTACGAAGTTACTAGCAGCCGCTGCGCTTCCGAAGCGCAACCCATAGTGCGTGGGCTTCAATTTGGATTGAGGTGCATCAGCAGTTGCAGCCTCAAAGGCAACGAAGCGCAGAAAGCGATCAGATATCAGCTCGAGCCTCATCGAGGGGAACAGGTTCACGTTGAGTATCAGGCGTAAAATGCCTTCGGTCCTCATGACTGAGAAGAAGAGCTAGACAATCTCAGGAGACGGACACTCAACGCAGGCAAGTACGATGGACTCACCCAATCTGCCACCTCGCTTGCTAGACTGCGAACTGCCGCCCGTTCGTGCGAGCTCAAGGGGGCTCTTGCGACGTGGAATGTTGCATCTGAGTGTGCCTGTACCCTTCTCTTTCCATGACTGATGGTCGTCTCCGAGCACATAGAGCTTCGCACGTGCAGACACCAGCACATTCTCCTCCTCTTCGCCCGTCATTACTGAGTGATTGCACAAAGGTGTGAGGAGCCGTGGGTGCTGAGCCGCGAAGAACACTGAATCTAGAAGCCACTCACGGTCGGCCTCATCCAGTGGCTTGACACTTGGTCCACTCGAAGTTTCCCTCGCAGGAGCTGCAGATGCAGAGGCATGCCTTTCCTTTGCAGCACTCTCGTCTGCCGGCTCTGCAGAAACGGCATTGTCGTTTTCGGAGGCTGCGGCGGGGCTAGGCGCTGCGGAAGAGCTGCTCGAGCTGGTCACTGTTGGCTTGGCAGCGAAGGGGTTTGCGCTCTTGAAAGCCCCGAAGCCCAGGGCCTGCTTTTGGCCAGAGCTAGAGCCATTGTTGGACGTAGAAGGATGAGCTCGCACCGTGCTACCAGAAGCTAGTGGCTGTGATGCGTACGTGCCGGCAGAAGTCAGGGAGCCGTTGTCGTCCGCGACAAGGGAGCCAAGATTGGAGGGGCGAATGCCACCGCCAGATTGCGAAGTGGCAGCCTTCTTGGAGCTAGCGGATGAGCCCGAGCCAGCCAGCCAGCTGGGTCCCGCAATGCTAGCTGAACTACTCGAGAAAGGCGAGTCGCCCTTGGAGAAGGAGGAAAAGGTAGGTTGCGTGCGCGTTGGAGTGACCACACTCGGAGAGGCAGCGGCAGGAGTGCCGCCAGGCGAGGATGAGGAGACAGTAGCACCGAAGCCAGAGCTTGGCTTGGCGAAGGAGCTGAATGATGGTTGAGTACGAGACGGAGAAGCGACAGTTGTTTCTGGCGAAAGAGGTGCTAGCGATTTGGCATCTCCAACGCCGGCTTCAGAAGCAGCAGCCTCTGAAGCTCCGCCGTCTCCTGATCCTTTCCAATCAAGATCGCGAACCCGTTGTCTGATCTGCCCGACCTTTTCCCCCTCAACTGTAGTCACATCTTCCGCGTCGGGTGCGCCGCTGGAGGGGTCGCTGTTCGGGTCTGGATCTAATGGGTCTATTCTTTGAGATTTGAGCGCGGGTGAGGCTTGGTCTTCTTTTGGCTGTTTCGCGGCTACTCTGTTCTTCTTGGCAGGCAACGCATCGGTGGAGATAGGCTGCGGAGTAGCGGGCGTACAAAGGAGGGTGGTCAGATGGGCTCTGGCCAGAAGGGGTGAACAAGGCGATTCGCGGAGCGAATATTTCTGGGCCGCCCGAGGTGCGAGACCTTGCAGGATTGCCCTGCTGCATCCCCCTACAAGGTGACTTCGCTCAGCATAGATGTGGACTCACAATCTGGCTGCCCTCTTTTGCGGTAGAAGCGGCACTAGTGGTGGGTTCGAGACTGCCTTCTCGATCGCGTTTGCGCCTCAGCTTCTCCTTCTCGTCTACGATAGAGTCCATGAGCGCAGACCGAGTCAGCAGGGTGGAGGTAGGCGACCGATTGACACCATATCAAGCAGAAGAGCTGATATGCAAAGCCTGCAATGCTTTGTCTCACCTTGCTCGATCGACCTCTTGACGTTCGACTTGGAAGCGCGCTCCTGCTGCTCCTCGGCTGCTGGTCGCTTCTTGCTCTCGCCGCTTGCAGCTCCCGCATCCTCTCCAGCTCTTGGGCCATCATCGTCATCGTCATCGTCATCAGCATCATCATCACCATTATTATTATTATTATCCTCCTCCTCCTCCCCCTGCTCGACTACCCTTTCCGCCTCCTCATCCTTGGTATCTGCATCTCTCGGCCCAGCGCTTTTTGCTGGTGGAGGCGAAGGCGGACATGCCAGTGCCTGCCCTGATACGCCTGGCTGACCCTCGTTTTTCGGGCCGCGCACAATGTGAGGGGGCGAAGATGACGTCATCGTAAGAGAGAAAAGGTCGCGTTGCGAACGAGAGCAGATGATCAAGCAAATGGCTGCGGAGGCGATTGAGGGACCGCAGGACAAGGCCTAAGCGCTACCAGCAAGCCAGATCGCGCCGAGTCGCGAGAAGAAGGCAGACCTCGCAGGCAGCCAAATAGAGAGGTGTGGATCGGGCTATGAAGGAGGCCTGCAATTACGAGTTCCGGAAAAGTAGAAGCACGAGCGGAGCGACGGGGTGATTTGGCGATGACGGATTGGGGGAGTCGCAGAATCTGTGCTGTTGTAGCTCGCGATGGGATGCGTTGGTAATGATGATGATGACGACAACGCCGACGACGACGATGTGATGAAGACGAAACATGCGCGTACGCGTCTGCTCCCGTCTACTCGTGCTTGACGACAAAGCAATTCAAGATTGAACTCGTGACTCTCTGTAGTCACGAGTGGTCCACATTCACGATTCGCACATCGCACATCGCACATCGCACATCTACGGTACATATGTGCGGTCACGAGTCGCAAGTGATGTGATGTATGTGCATGTGTTGTGCGCATGCAGCAGCGTTCACGCCAGCCAGGCACTCATTGGGCGGCCACGTGGATGGGCTGTGCGCGTGATCGTGATCGTGATCGTGATGGAGATGCCCGTGCATGCTGAGCGGGGCCAGCCAGCCAGCCAGCCAGCCAGCTAGCCGTGCAGTCGTGCAGCTAGCCAGCAGGAAGGCCAGCTCGTGCGGGCGGCGTTGTGCATGGATGCTGCGTTGCTTGTGCTTGTGCTTGTGCGTGTGTGGAGCGGAGCGTGCTCCGTATGGCGGGTGACTTGGTTACGGTTACGCATCGCAGCTGACCGGTCGGCTGTGTCCATATGCTGCTGCTGATGAAGCGTCGACGATTGAGGTGTGCGGTGTGAGATGGGTGGGTGGATCACAAGATTGAAGTGAGTGAGTGAAAAGTGAGTGAGTGAAAAGTGAGTGAGTGAATCAGTCACAGTGAATGAATGGGTCGAGGAAGATTGACGATTGTGCTGTACCGTACCATACATGCATGCGCACTCGTGACTCACGTTCACGGCGCACATGGTGTGGTGGATGGATGGATGGATGAATCACGAATCGCCGTGCATATACAGCAACACTCACTCACCCACACGCTCACCCCTTCTGACTTACGACTTCATCTCAAGCTCTAACTCATCTTCGCTTCACAGCACCTCATTCGCCCTCGCTACGCTCCACATCCATCCTCAGAAGCAGCCCCGACAAGCCCACCACTCTTCTCTTGTGCTCGGCTCGGCTCGCCTTGCCTTGCCTTGCCTTGCGCAGCTCGCTCGCCCGCCGGTCTTCAACTGAGCTTACAGTGCGACGCTGTAGCCGCTCTCTTCACTGCCCGCGCATTTTGGCTCTAGTCAGCTCACTCTGCGCTTCCAGTATCTCCAACTTCGCACAGCTCGCGCCGAGTAGCAGCGGCCAAAATGATCCTTTTGGAATCCGAGAATGTCATTATCCGCGAGTTGCTCACAGCATGCTTTGCAGAGTGAGTCGTTGAGCGCGCGCGTGTGGGAGCGCGCACCACTGTGCCATCGCTGCGTCTTGGTATCCATGCTGACCAAGTCCCATCACCATGCATCCCTTCCTTCTGCTTCCGAGCGCAGGCCATCGGCCGTAGACCAGACATTCACAGACTTTGATGGCGTCTCTTATCACCTCGAGGGCTCCAAAACTGGTCCCATCACGCTCAGCATAGATCTTCGATGCTGGAGGGAGCTCGAAGCGTTGGGCGCTATCGAGGTGCTCCGGCGAGAGTATGGAGCTTTTCTCAGGGCGCAATCTGAAAACGAGTACAGCGTCACTCTAGAGCTCGACTATGCAAAGATTCCAGCTGATCAGGGTGAGGGCAGTCCGTACGCTACGTGGCAGCTTGACCTCGGCGAGGCACGCCGTGGATGCTGCGACACCGCAGGGATGGAGGCAGTAGCACGCTGGGCCGTTCGGAAAGGGGAGGCTTGCCTGTAGGTCAAGTGTGCGCTCCTGTGCTAACGATACGTCTTCTGTGCCAAATTCGCAGCTTCCAGACAAGCTTTGGTCCATAAGCTGTCGCTCTTGAAGCGCAACATTATGGCCGCGCCCTTCGAGCGCGCCTTCGAAATACAAAAGTCCCTGGCGGAATCGCTTGCTGCTTCTGCGTCTGCACAAGAAGGCTCGCACTCTGCACCACCTCAAGGCGCCGGAGAGATCATGAGCATCAACTACCGCGACGATGAGGCCATATACATCGTGCCCGGGAATGATCGCGTGACTGTCGTGTTCAGCACGACTTTCAAAGATGAGACGGACAGGATCTTTGGGAAAGTCTTCTTGCAGGTGAGTGCAACCTCGACAAATCACCCTTCATGCCTGCGTCTGCTCATCTCGCAGCACACCCTTTAGGAATTTGTGGACGCACGAAGGCAGCCCTCGATTCAAAATGCGCCGCAGGTACTCTACTCAAACAGGGAACCTCCCTTGGAGATTCGGAGCATCCGCGGACTTAACAGGAGCGAGAGCGTGGGCTACGTCACCTTTGGTAAGGGCTCGGAAGGAAAGTGGTGTGCAGCCGGTTAGAGCTGACTAGAAGCTTGTGTGTGTGTCGTAGTGCTCTTCCCACGCCACTTCCAGAACCCCGATGTTACTTTCACAACAATCTCCCACATTCAGCTCTTTCGCGACTACCTCCACTACCACAGTGAGTTTACTTGCTCCAGTATGGTGCCGCAGATTCAGGGCACTGACAGCAACTTTGATAAACTCGCCGACATGCCACGTTGACAGTCAAATGCAGCAAAGCTTACATGCATAGCCGTATGAGGCATCGTGTCGCGGAATTCCTCAAGATCCTGAACCGCGCAAAGCCCGAGCAGGCGGAGAAGGAGAGAAAGACGGCGAGGTAAGTGTGCGGCCGCTGAGGAGAACATGCTTGGCTCCAATGTCGAGCCCCATCCTAACCTCTCCCGATCTGCTGCAGTGGTCGATCATTCCGGCGAGCTTGAGCAGCTCGAATCGAGCGAAATCTTGCAGTTTTGAAGCTGGCCTTTCGGTCATCTAGCGGGCATGTAGATTTGTTCATGTGCGTGATCAGACTGGCGAACAATGCGCATGGATACGTCCAGTATACTCTTGGGCGGCTACCACGCTCTCGAGTGCCATGGCTCCACGACACCCAGTCGAGCTCCATCAGTCGAAGAACCGATCGCAGGTTTGATGTTGAACACAGTGATTGATTCAATAGAGTATATTTTGAGCTCATGCTGCTGGTCAGAATCCGGCATCAGAACGGTGGTAGACCCCAAGCTTCTGGCTCGAAGTCTTCCAAGCTTTCCAAGATCTGGTCCGCTTTTAGATCCTCGTTCTCCTTTGACAGCAACGCTCGGAGCTGTGAGAAGAGAAGACATGCGTGAGCGACCGTCCTATCAGGGCGACAGTGGCCATCCATTCAGAATTTTCGCAAAGCTCTCAGAACTTGCTCACATTAGGATCGGGAACCCAAACCACTTTCATGCCCGCTGCCTTTCCTGCTTGCACACCAGGCTGAGACGGAAAGCACAACAGAAATTAGTCCAATTCGGCCTTGTTGGGCGGGCTGCACGAAATCATACTCACTTTCGCGTCTTCAAAAACGAGAATTTCGCCCTCTCCTCCCGTGAGACCCGCTGCGTCGTTCTCTGCGCCCCACAAGCGTATTTCCTTGGCAATCGAGGGCTCCTGCAGTCCCTCGCGCGCGGCCAAGAGGAAGACATCGGGGGTGGGCTTGCCTCTTTGCAGCCTAGGATCATCGCCACAAATGACTCGGCCTCGGAAGGGGGCAAAGAGCGCGTGATTGTGGGCCGACTTGAGATCGACTGGGTGGGAACAAGCGAGATGGTAGGCGCTGAGTCAGCGTCAGTCGCGCGGGTGACGCTGTGCCGCCATGAAGGACTCGCAATTTTTGCGCTTGCTGCCTGTTGCTACGCAGATGGGCACATTGTGCTTGGCGAGGTGCGCGACCAATCGCACAGCTCCTGGAAGTGGTTGCACCTTGGCGAACTCGACCTCCAACGATGCGTTCCTGCCTTCGAGGAAGTTTTCGATGGTGAATGGGCAATCTTTGCCAATCTTGCTGGCGTCGTCGGCGTCGGGCCAGAGCGCGCTGAGCAGAATCTCTGCACGGGGCAAGGTGGATCTGTCGTGAGCGCAGGCTTATACTACAAGGTGCAGCAATCGAAGCGGCGCGCACCCGTTGCCCTCCGCTCAGGTGTGCCCATGATGCGGCTCTTGATCTCCCATGTCTGCTCCTTGCCATAAGGGGCAAGCACTTCGTTGACAACCTTTGTGTAGATCTGTAATTTTTGTGTCGAAGGAGAGCGGAGATGGATGATGTTGGCCAAGGGTTGCAATGCGCTATAGTCTTCTGCTGCCTCTAACCATCAAACATGACATTAGCTGAGACTCACGCCCTCTGAGTCGATGAGCAGGCCATCCATGTCGAATAGGACGGCCTTGATGCGGCCCAAGGGTCCAGACACTGGCGGTGTCATGCTGATCGGCAACAAAGCGGTACAAGATTGGAAAGGGGGAGGATGAGAGAGTCAAGTGAAGCGAAGCAGAGTGACTTGACCTCACACCGCACGACTAGCTTCTGACTCGAATCACTCTTGACTCGTGACTCAAAATTCACGACTTTGACTCTGGAAAGTAGAGTCACGTGAAAAATTAAGGGCCCGCGCAGAAGGGCAGGCGTGGGATCGCCGCGGCCCATACACCTGCTGTGTACCGTTTAATGGGTACGCGGGCACACAGCATGGGATCATCATGAACGTGTCGGGTAAGACGAGAAGCTGTGCGTGTTGTCCATCGAATGTGCAATCTGAATAGTCGTGAGTTAGGCAGCAGTCGTGAGTCTGGCCTCTCAACTACCCTTCATGGTGTTCTGTCACCTCTCCAGACAGGTCACCAGCGCTCACGTGCTTTGCGACCCCGCTCGTCAATCAGAATTCAGTGATATTCACGATTTGAGTTGGAATTCGGTGCACTAGGGCGACGACTGGCCGCGCACAAGCAGAATTCCTCCAAACAGACTGGTTCGACAGCACAAGAGCCTTGTTCAAATACCGTGACGCGAGGGCTGGCGTTGTCTCCATTGCACTCTCATCTCGAGCGACGCCTGAGCGATAGGCAGCACGACGCAAGCGCATTCACGCACATCGCAGCAGCAGCAACAGCAACAGCATTAGCACCAGCATTAGCACCAGCATCAGCATCAGCATCCGTCACGATGGCGTCCACCTTCTATCACTGGATCAAGTCACCAGCTGGTCGGGAATACTTCCTTGTAAGTGCATCAATCAGAGCTCATCATCGATATCGACACGCAGCGATTGCTCGCGCATCGCTATTGCCATTGCTACTGCTATCGCATCCAGATCTGACATTCTCGCCATTCGCCATTCGCCATTCGCCTCTTGCCTCTCGCAGTCGACGCACTTTTGGGGTCCAGCCGCCAACTGGGGCTTGCCGATCGCAGCTCTGTTGGACCTCAAAAAGGACGAGGAGGTCATTTCGGGTACCATGACGGGCGCGCTGGCCTGCTACTCGTGAGCCTCCCTTCGTGTCACAGTCCAGGTGGAGGACTACTTTAGACGCCGCAGACGTCGCATCAATGCAACATGCCTTTGCTCACCCTCACCCTGGTTTGCCTTTCATCGCTACCTCCTCTCATGCAGTCTGGTTTTTATGCGATTTGCTTGGCGGGTGCAACCAAGGAATTACCTCCTCTTCGCCTGTCACGGCACAAACGCTGCCGCTCAGATGACCCAAGGTGGGCGGTTTGTCAATGTGAGTTGCCCCATCGGGCACAGCACGATGGTGCAACATGTACCTCAACAATGACGTTTATCCTCCATGCAGTACTTCTATCTCGGAGGCAAGGAGAAGAAGGCCGAGGGGCAAGTGCCAGGCGTGGCCGCATCGAGCGGCTCCGCTGTCGCCGCAACGACGGAGAAGAAAGTCTGATGCGAAAGCGAGGTCCTCGAAAGATACTGCTGCGATTCTTTGCACCCATCACAATCATGATTAGGCCGCAATGGTAGAAACATGACGAATCGTGAGATGGAATATGCGCCAACTAGCCTTAGCCCCTTTCCGAATGAGAGAGTCGGAAATCAGCTCGAGATGCCATGCTTTGCATGCAAGGAAAGATGAGGTCCGCTCGAAGCCCGCCGTAATTGCTTCTGGTAGGAGAATGCCAGCCACTCTGGGCGGGGCGATAGCAGTCGCGTGGATGCCGAAGCCCGTGAAAGAGCGACGATTCGAGCTAGCGCTCGTCGGACTGTTCGCCGAGGAGTCAAGGGCAAGTCTGAATGTTCTACAGGAGGGGCTCGGCGCTTGCTTCCGAGCTCATATCCATCTTTTCGAGCGCGTTGACGCGATCTAAAGGCTTCAATTGGCAGAGGGTGGGTCTCTACGGTCTCCTTGCGGATACGTCCATCGCGGGCATCCCGGCTAATGCTGCCTGACAGCATGATTGATCGATCGCAAGCGCAGAAGACCGGCGCGCCGAAGATGAAGACCATATCAAGGTCCGAGTCTGCTAACTTTCGCGTGCAGGCAATGACGACGTGTGCTGGCCGAATGCGAGCCTCAATTCAAGCCTTGCGCCAACGATGCTGTGATAGCTGCTGGCTCCCTTTCAGGGCGATCTCAATCAGAACGGAGTCACGCCTCTGGCTGCCACCCTGTCTGAGCTGTAGAAATCGTCCACCCGCCTCGAACGTTCGATTGACGAGTCGACACCGATTTGGACTGTGCTTCCGAAAAAAAGCGCGACTCAGTGACAGGGAACACGCTATCTTGAACCTAAACCCACAGCTCAAGGCAGCTTGTTGCGCCCGACTTCTGTCACTGAGAATTGACCCAGGACTGTGCCAGCACTTGGCACTCGATTTTCAACAGCAGCTTCTAGAGCGGTCAGAAACCGTCGATCCGTACATGGTCTCAAAGATCGCTGTACAACAAACACAAGAAGCGTCAGCGCTTGATCTTGAGGATGTAAGTGACTGTGCAGTGCAATTAGGTGACTAGCAGCTGTGAAGTGTCAAAGCCGCCGATGATAACAGACAGCCCGTTCGGGCGCCCTGAGAGTCCGTCACCTCAACCCAGCAGCATCTTGGCGACGGAGCATCACATCATGGAGGCTGCCGCACTTCGCGTGGGAGGCGACCGTCATAGTTCTACGTACCTGTGCGTCCGTGAATTCCGAAGCCTCTAGACTCTGTATGTATCACTTGTAAGTTGGACAACCCATAGACCCAAGAAGGTCCTTTACACTTCGAGACAATGTCTCACTGTGTTGAAGCTGCATCTGGACAGAGACACTTGACGTAGGTGTCCCGATGATCATGAGGTGAGTTTGCTCCGCGTAGGTCTCTTGGTGACCGGTGTAAAGCTGGTCATCGACGTCTGCTTTGTGCTGACCCACAGCCCTGGCTAGAGAACACCTCGCATCGAGTGGCGACCATGATGGCTTGGGCAACGGTGTTGGCTTGTACAACGATGGAAAGCGCAATCTTTTCCCACGCGATTGACAAAGCAAGCCGGAGGCACCCGAGCTGAGTCAAGCGGAAGCTGGGCAAGTGATGCTGCAGGCGACTGTGGAGGAGGAGATTTACCGTCTACACGTTGCTTTTTGCGGCTGCACAATGGTCTCACCCTCCTTCTTGGCCGCAAGCACTTGTCTTCAGGTCCTTCCATGCGCGCTTAGAAGAGCACTGGCATCATCACCTTATCTTCAGAAGAGTTGAGGTCGTCAGACCCAAAGAGAATTCGACCGGCCGACCAGCTGGCTTGAGCTTGGGTCTCTTTGTCCACCCGCTTCAGCCGCTGTAGGTCATACCAATACGCCGAAGTCATTCTGTAAAGTCTTCGATTTCATCTTTTGCTTAAGCATTGGCACTTTAATCACTGTACCAGAAGGATCCGCGAAGTCGTCTTACTCAAAGAAGACAGCGCATCTTTATTCATCGAGAGCGGACAATTCCACCATCATACAGCGCTGGAGACTACTGCCAAGACATCCGGAGGGCATAATACCATAATGGCGGCGAATCTCTCAAAGCCCACCAGGATGAAGGGCGGCTCACCTGCTGGTAGAAGTCTTCGGACACCATTTTGCTCGTACAAAGCTGCGGACAGGTTCTTGCTTTTTTCCAACCCGCCGCGCTTCATACCTGCCGCTTGATGATGTGATGTTAGCACAACTGCTTATTGTGGCCGAGTGTCTGTGCCTTGCCCTGACGCTCGAGCACGCCAACAAAAAGGACTGGGTAGCGGGCGACATCCCTGAGTCACGCGTTACAAGAGATGTCCCGCGGTACTCAGGCCTTCGAGGCAGACTGCGCGTGAACATACCCAACGGCAAGAATGAAGTATGGTCCTAGATCAATGTTCGAGGCGCGTGACAACAGGAGTGACGCTGTTTGCTGGTATTTGTGACCAGACTAGTTGCTGGCCAAAGCACTGTATCATTTACCAGCCCAACCACCTTTTGCGCACTCTGACACGCGTCACATACTCTGGATGCTACAAGTCCAACGGTCGTTGCTCCATTCTCCCTCTCTGATCAGCTTGCATTCCTCAGAGATCAATCGCGCTCGGACCAGATTGGTGAGTGACGCAAGTCAAACATCGCACCCTTTGACCTTGGGTTCCTTTGAACACGGCTTTTCCTGACTTTGCAACCTATATGCACGCAGCTAAGAGTAGACAGCCAGGTCGTCTGCAATAGTTCGCACAGATTCTCAAAACACACTCGCGTCAAATTGTGTCATCTCAAAAGCAGGAGTGCTAAATCGAGTCGCCTCAGGCTTCTGAGCTTTCGTGTCTCGAGAAAAGGATACGCCCGCTCAGCCCCACCCAGACTCATCAGCACGTACGACGCATGCTTTCTTACGCCATCTGTCATGATGTACTGGGTGCGTACGGTATCGCTGCAACAAGCCATGGATCGGTGCAATAACTCAAGGCATGCCTTGTTTGCTTCGACGTTGCGCTCACTACTCTACCAAAATTACAGCCCGTCTCACACTTTTCTTGCCATGTCGGACGCTATACAGAGCTCGTGTGGGATTGTAGTATCTTGCGGAGAGTTCTTGCAAGATTGGGCAGCAGTGAGTGTGCACAACAGAATCGTCTGCTACAATGACGAAGGGGACGACACCAGCTTTTCATTCATTTGTCGAATGAGCTGAGCGATTGCCTGAGCGTGAAGTAAGTGAGCTGCAACGTGCAGCAAGTCATTTGGGAGCATTGTCGTGATAATTGAAAGGGATAAAAGATTCGCAAGCTTTCATGGGAGATGTGGAAGTGGGTTTGGTCTTGAATGACGCGTCCAAAAATTCTTGATCTGAGCTTGTTGTTGAGCTAGCAGCAACTGACCAGGCCAACAACGTGTCCATGCATTTTCTTCTCCCCTCTTTTCTCGTGAAGAGGCCTCAAGTTCCTCGACCTTATTTCAAGTTAAGGATTTTCAACTTCTGTAGACATGTCCGACGCCACCAAGCCCTTAAATTTTGCCAGAATACGTCAAAGATTAAAAACGCCCAAAAAGATTTTGCTCAAGGGCACGCTGCTCAACAAATTCATACGGCACATAATCCATATATTAGGTGGCTTTGACAATGTGTTTGTCATTTTTTTCAGCAAATCACTCGAGTACTACTCGCTGCGATGTTGTTGACGTCGATGCCTCTGCAAGTTTTCGCACCAAAAGCTGATCGATGGCCGTCTGTGGAGCTGCCTGGGTGTAGTCTGTTCATAGAGTTGTCGTGCGGTGCTTCTGGCATCCAAGTGACTAGCCACAACTGCGGCCGAGTAGCTTCGGAGATCTCCATACCTGAGTCACACCACACCGAGGCCAGGTGATTCATTGTCGAAGGTCGCGTGCACTGACGCGAAACACACAAATTGAAATAGGGTCCGGACTCTACCTGGACACCGAGCAAGCTATTTTGTGCAGTGGCGTCAATGCAGAAGGCATGAACCTCTCGATAGACGCGGACAAGAAAAACGCAAATCAGCCCCATCAAACATGTGCGGAAGGCCCTCTTCTGGTTCGTGATCAGAAAATCCAAGTCGAGAAAGATCTAGAAGCCCGCTTCTCACGATTCATGCCAATTTTCTGCACAACAGCTAATTTCATCAATGTGGAGTACGGGAAATGGCTCAAAAAGTTCGCATGGTCCAATTTGGTTCAGATGAGACGTACGCAGATTCTCATTCGCAAGCCAGCAGTCTTCGTGAAAGAGTCTTTCAAGCAAGATGATATTCACAGGGCACAAGGATGGTTTACAGACCAAACCTGCGCCCTCGACCTAATAAGGCTTACCTGGGCAGTTGTCTGCCCATCTGGCTGTGGAGTCTCAGCGAAGCGGGCTGGAGTTATCTCCCAAGAAAACCGACGTACGTGCTCGGGATAGCTCTCTCTGCTACGGATTTGTTCCGCTGCTACATGAATCCAGCGACGTGAGAGATTTACTGGAAAATCCGGCACATCAAAGCTCCTGCTGTGCGAGGTGTGTATAGTAAGGTGGAACATGCACCAGAATCTTTCCGCAGCGTATGAGGTAGAGCGAGTAGAGCTGAATACCACACGTTTGCGTGGCTCGAAGAAGTGTCATGCACCCAGAGGCACGAAGTCCACTTGGCGCTCAAAAAACAGATAGTCCCTCTGACCCCGTAAGCAGAGCAAAAACCGCACCATGTTGATTCTCTACATGAGAGCTATAAAACATACGCTACCATATACATGAGTCACGCGGCTGTGCCGTCTTCTCACAAGATTTGCGAAGAAATAGTAGCTAAATGAGAGGTGCTTTGAAATCCAATGCAACGCTGTGGTAGATACCGGGGCAGGAGGCTTGACGGTCGTGTCTGCTGTAAGAGGTCAAAGAAGATTGACGCGAGATGATGTATCTTTCAAAATTGGACGGGACATTTCTCGTTTCTTTGTTCCCATGACTAACCGGGGGTTCCACCACGTGAAGGCGGATCTCTGCTTCTAGCAAATTTTGGATTCATTACATAATGGGTAACAACGAGACCACTGCAGTTGCAAGCGAAGGAAGTCTAGCTCGAGGTCTTGTACTCGATCTAAGGCATCGATGTCAATCTGCTCCGATCGATCAAGTGCTTGTCAGTGGGTCCAATGATGGATTTCCATGCATTTGTGGAAACAAGAGCATGCAGCAAAAGAGCAAAATTACAGACGGACAAGTTGTCAACGCACCAGTGAGACCAGACGGAAACTCATCATCCTCTGCAGAAAGCTGATCTGAGCCCTGAGAATAAATATGAATCTGATGTTCTTGTGTGTACAAGTTTATCGATGTGAAGTTGCTGGCACCACTTTATCAGATGACACACTTTCTCCGGCAGTGAAGTCGAGATGCTTTTCGACCAGTTGCCACAAGTCAGAGACGAACCTTGTTATTTCATGAACGTGATGACTGTAGTCAAGAGAGGGCTTGTCTGTGTGCTCGCGTGACTGCACATGTGGTGAGTAGCTACTCTCAGGAGCACATACGTGATTTGCTAACAGGGAAGAAGCGCAGAGGTATCGCGTGATTAAGCTGCACAGTGCCTAGGACCACTGACTGACATCATTTGAGGGTGAAGTACCCCAACTCTGTGGGAGGAAGTATGGTCTTGCCAATATAGACGGGCATGTCGTCAGGTCGGATACTCCTGTCAAGAATGCAAGGCTGTCTCGTGGAACGAGACCCTTACCGCCAAAGCTCATCTTCGATCTTCTGCTCTCTGCTTTGGTCCTTGGCTCACACAGGCTTGCTATCAGTTGGGATTTCGTTGTGATGCAAAATAGCGTATTCACGACAGCTAGCGAGTTCTAGGATATCCAAGCAATGTCCGTACAATAGCCGAGAGAGGTGCAGAGCATGACTAGTCAATTAGCTGAATGGTTCCCTGTAGCAGAGCGCTCCAACGTGACGTCAGCTGGCGACTATCCTTGGTCGCATTTGGAGCTTGTTATTGGCCCACGCCTTCCGTTGCTGTCGGATGTGTCGGGACATCTGCTCTGCCGCTCATGCGATGAGCTTGTCAGCTTCAATCTTGAGATCGTTAGATCTGCTGATTTGAAAGACGACACACTGCCCCCAAAGGATCCAAGCCGAGGAGAGTGTTTGGACGGCGACACTCCAGGACCAAGATGCAGTCAAGGAAGGCCAGCTGTTAGGGGTCTCTCCAATTGATGCGTGACTGTTCGGTATGAGTCTCAGAGGAGTGCATCTAGCTTCAGCATCGAGAATTGGCGGAGAGCTTGATGCCTTCGAGGCCCTATCTGCCTTGACATCGAAGACCCTGTCTTGAGCTCGTGTCGGGTTTCCAGACAAAAGACTTGATGCCTTTGAGACAGTCAGCAATAAGACAGCAACACGGTCAGAAATCGTGTCCCGCTCCATTTTTACGTTGACTGAACGGGCACCAGTGCGTGCTTCAAGCACCTGCGGTCCTTCCACTAGCTTGGTATCGTTGGAACAGCATGTGCAAGCCGGCCAGAAAGCCAGATCGGCTGTCCGTTACAGGAAGACCATCCCACGTTTGGCAAGTGCATGTGTGGGTTCCGCTGAAATCTGACCTGTTTTGAAGACTTGATGATGCGACCAATGTGTGTGCTACTCAAGCGCTCGGTGGTCCATGGCTGGGAGTTGTCCTTGTTGGAAGCCAAATTTACGGCGGGTAAGATAACTGGAAGTCGTCTCTGCGGGTTCGCCGGTCTGCCCTCCCTGTGACTGTTGTGACGTGTCAGCTTACCACTTGATCAGCGATGCAGTCCGCTCATCAATTCACGGCATTCATCTATACCGTGTTCCTAGAGAAGAGTTATCTGACGCGTGTGTATGGCACGGAATCGGTGTCTTGCACCGGTCTTCTGACCCACTCCCATCAAGATGCAAAGCCTTTCCGGAGGCTGCATGACTCGTGACTCGAGCATTCGAGCACGACGCGCATTCGCTTCAAGAAGTCAAGTGTACCACTCATTGATCTCTAGTCTGCCGCTTGGTCTATGGGCGCACAAGATCACATTCGTCATTCAAAGTTCACGAAGAAGTGGGTAGATGATGAAGGCGCTATCGATACATGAGTAACGCTCGGACACTGATTCCTTCATTGACGTGTGGCAGCAAAAATGCAGTGTTGCAAGACCAGCGCCATAACACCCATTTGTGGGAAGGTGTCGCCTGGGTGGTAAAAGTAATTGAGGGAGCAGCCCTCAGGCAAGTGGTGCGGCAACGATGTCGAAGGCGTGAGCATCTGCTTCGCTTTTCCCTTCCTCGCAGTCCACAGAAGCTTGATGGGCGCGTCCAATCTCATCTTTATCACCAAGCCAGAGGGTGTGGGTGGTGGACTCGGGGGGAAGCTGAGCCCCTTGAGTTGCAGTGAACGTTCTCTGCCTTCGCAGATGCCTCCATGACCCCATCAAAGATGAGCTTCAAATTGTCGATTTTGCCTGCCATTTGTATTGTCCAGATCCCTCGGCACGCAAATCTGAGTTGACTAGACTTCAAAGACGCCAGAATCCCTTCATTCAGCCCCAAGACCGACGATCTTCATGCAGGCGACAAACAAAATTCACGAGATACACATTGGGTTTGCGTAAGCGAGTAGTAGAGAGGTGGCAGCAAGTTCACAATTCATGAGTGGTGATTCGTGCTTCAGACACTCGTGACTTCGACCAACGCGACGCCCCTGTACTGTTGCCTGCACGTGGTTGGCTGTCCACCGCTGTGCGGACGCAATGCGCCTTGCGATCGGCCACAAAGCCGGCGCAGGCGTATCGCCGCCGCACGCAAATTCCGCGCTGCGCGTTGGTGTACATCGCGACTTCAACGGACGGACCTGTTTGTGCCTTGACGGGTGGACTGATGCTCTCAGCCCTTCCCAACCATCATCCTCCCCGGAAACGTTAGCTAATCACCCGTCATAAATCACCGCCGCTGGAATCGTGTCGGATACTGCTGCCCTGATTGCGCTTGCCGCACATCGCCAACCTTGACCGCCACTACGATGTCACGTCTTGCTTCCAGGCCGATGAATCCGCTACTGAGCGTCGGCTGCTCCTGGTGGGTGGCCCCGACAACATCAGCGTGCTGTCAACCTGCGGTGCGCCGTTCCGCTCCCACACGCCACATGCATGCTACGATCCCAAGGGGGACAGTACCAGAACACGCTGCATATCGGTACTCCGGGCGCGAGACCAGCCGATCCTCCTTGCCACCATCCTTTGCCCAAAGCGCTTCACCTGATCAAGCTCATGTTCACGGAGGGGAAGCAGCGCAGCTGAACCGCACTGATGCGGACGTGACCGCTCACCGAGCGCGAATGGCCGTGCAGCGCCAGAGTCGCCAAGCTGGAAGTGGAGACATGCACACCGGCAGGGGTGCCACCGTCACAGCCCCAGCGCCGGAATCCGCAAGCGTCCCCCAACCTTCCGTCTCTGCTTTTGAGACCTCGCCTGGACCAACTCCCGAGCGCGAGATCTCTCCCGAAGATGCTGCTTCGAAAGCGGGCACAATGGCGAGGCAAGCGGAAGGTACAGCTTGCTCGTCCCTCAGCCCTAGCTCTCCTTCTGCGCCTAGATCACAACAAGCCTCCTCTTCGTCTCAGCCGCAATCGGTGCAAGCGGAGGGACCTGCTGCTTCGGTTCCGATAGAGCCAGCATCTGGCGAGACGGCGACACCGTCGAAGATGAAGGCGGCGCCTCGCAAAGGCACTCAGCTAAAAGCTCAGAAGGCAGCAATTTCTCTGGTGAGTTCCAAAGTTTTCTTTGATTTGAGAACACTGGTGAGCTGATTGCGCAATTTGTTGCGTAGACTCCAACCGCCGTTGAGCGACTGCAGTCGCTGCTTCACGGGTCTCAAGGGCCGCGCCTGATCAGAATCGGGGTCCGTAACAAGGGCTGCGCTGGCATGAGCTATCACCTGGAATACGTCAAGCCTGAAGAAGCAGGTCGATTTGATGAGCGGGTGAAGCAAGACGGCGTTGAGGTCCTCGTCGATTCAAAAGCCTTGTTCAGGTGAGAATTGCGGGACAATGCTCTTCGCTGTCGCATCGCTGACACAGGTTGACTCATCGTCGCGCAGCATCATCGGTTCCGAGATGGATTGGCAAGAGGATAGACTATCCGCCAAATTTGTCTTCAATAATCCCAATGTAACGGACGCCTGTGGCTGTGGGGAAAGCTGGACCACTGTTTGACGCCCCATAGACTTGCTGCATTCCCACTGGACACCTAGCTCATTCGAATTTCATTTCATTGTATTCCTCACGGCTTTTGTCACACCGCTGCTTCAGCGTGCACGCAAAGCACGTCTCTGACAAATCCGACATTCGAAAGTGCGCGGATTTGACAAATTATGCATGGGACATTACTCGTTGAGCAGATCCTGGATTCCTTGCCAGTGTGACACATCATCTTTGTTTGCGCCTTGGCTTGGCGACAGGGCATTCTGCATCTCCTCGCGTGTCAGCCAGGCGTAACCTGAAGTATTCGTCTTTGGCGAGGCGGCACCCGCGATCAGCTGAGCTCGCAGAATGTACGTCTGGATATGATTGCTCTGTGTCAACAAAAGGATTGGTCTGGCGCGTTTGTAAAGCATCGGCACTCACAGCATCGTCGTCGATGGTCGCGGGAGTGTCGCTGGGCAACACCGCGACGGGCAAGTGGGAAGCAAGCCACATGTCCAGATTTTTGCCTAAAGCTGCGTGCACAGGCTTGGGAGCAGCCTGCACGGGCCGTCAGGGTGTAAGAGACTGCTGGATCACTATCTAGCCATCTGACACTCACCGCATGAAGACTCTCGCCATCATCCAGCAGCTTTGAGGGTAGCCTCCAGCTAGATCCCTCCTTGAGGACGAGATACAGCGTGCGCTCCAACCTTCTGTCCAGGGTAGCTGTGACACCCTCGACATCCGCTTTCGTCCGCCTGGGCTGGGTGGTGTACAGCTCCGCTTCGGCCTCTGTTCCACCAACTTGTACCGGTGCAGTGTCGTTTTCCAAATCAGCGCGCGATGACGTCTTTTGGCCTGAGAGTATTTGCCTGCGTTCTGCTTGGTCAGCCTCGAACTTTTGTTCTGCAGCAGATCCTTTTTTGAAGTAAAAGTCCTTTACAAAAGGTTGTTCGAGTGCTGCGGAGAGCTTTTGATTGTATTGAAAGTAGGCGGACTCGAGCGGCGATGGCTGGCGAAGGATTACTGGAGATCTTGCGAGGAGCAGGGCGGCAGAAATCTTTCCCTTGCCTTTCGGTAGGCTGGATTGCACCTTCGATTCATCGGGACCAGAAGCGGTGGTATTGACGCTTGACGTTCGAAGGGAGGCCTCTTCTGCAGCGCTGGCGGTATTCTCTGGCGAGTTGGGAGACACGTTGCTGGATTTTGATGACGTGCTGAAGGCGCAAAGACGATACGAAGAGGAAGGTCTGGCAGCAGAGGAGGAGCGGGCTGTTCGTACGCCAGACATGCGCACCAGAGCTGCAGAGGCTGACGTCCCCGCAGAAGCACTCATCTTGAGCCAGAGCTGCCAATCGGAGACAAGACGCTGAGAAGAGCAAGGCTATGATTGATGGCGGCAGTGGCAGCGGCAGTGGGGCTCGTGACAGGAAGAGCGTGAGAGAAGGTTGAGGCGGTTGATTCGTCTCACCTGCACACCGCTCTTTCGCAAGCTTCCAGGACAGTGGCTGTGCGTGGGAGAGTGACGAGGTCGAGTGTTTTGTACAGCTGCTCCAGAGCTACGCTGCTATTCGTCGATATTGATTGTTTGCCGGTGATTGTCAAGTCTCAGCAAGCCTCATCGGCCAACTTCAACGTCACGGACTTACGCTTTTCGCAAGGATCTCTTTGCGCGGCGCGCAACTCGTGACTGCATGCCAGGGCTCTCGGGGTCGAGGAAAAGGCTCGAAAGTCTTGAGAGTAGTGAAAGCAGTCACGAGTGAAAGTCCACAGTCCACTGCTCAGACATCACGTGATAGCTTCGCACACGTAGGCCGAAGAGATGCGATGCGGCCATCATCGCACGCACACCGCCGTAGATGGCTCGCTGCTGGACCCGCATGCATCACCTCGTGCATATGTACGTGGCACCAAGGCTTGATGACAGTCCTTGAGTCAAGAGTCGAGTTCGAACAGACAGCACGCAGGTGATGACGGGGCTCGACTCTTGACTTGCGCCACAACTTGAATCACGAATGTGAATTCAATTTCGAAATGCTATGCATGCATGCAGACCGTGGCTCAGCATCGCTGGTATACATGTTGAGGCGTCAGGGCTGTGTCTTGAGATCCGGGCTGATGGGTGCACGATGCGCTTCTTTGCTCAGCGCACGCAGTTCTTGCATAATTCGCTGGATCTACAATCAGCAATGGCTGCTGCTGCTGCTGCTGCTGCTGCATGCGCCGCGCACGCTGCAGCGACTCAGCACTTTGGTCGCTGGCCGTGAGGTAGCCACCTGACGAGTGTGAATCACGAAGCGCCCCCACCTACACCCACGCTGCACGTAGGGAAGAGGTTCAGGGTGCCGCGGCGCATCCAGAACCTAATCGATCGCTCGTCACGTCTCGCGGCGGTGCACGCCATCCAGGCCACAGTTCGCAACTTATGTGTTTCGCTTCACCTTCTTCCACCTTCCTTCCCAACCATATCCATCCAAGTCGCGTCTTCGCTTGACATCGATCATCGAGCCCAACGCCATATCTCAACCACAAGTATCCAACCATTTACACCCCACAACAACCGTCAAGGTACGTGGCGGACCAGACAGGCACCCTAGGGCTTCAAGTTGCCACAGCACGCACTCGCTTACCGTCTTCTCCTTTCGTTGCATCGTCCACGCGAATACAGATGCAAATCTTCGTCAAGACACTGTGAGTATGACGCACGCTGCATCATCTCTTGCGTCTCGTGTTCTGATCCCCTATCACCATCTATAGTACTGGCAAGACTATCACACTTGAAGTCGAGTCCTCTGACACTATCGACAACGTCAAAGCCAAGATCCAAGACAAGGAGGGTATTCCCCCTGACCAACAACGTCTCATCTTCGCCGGCAAGCAGCTCGAAGACGGTCGCACGTTGAGCGACTACAACATCCAGGTCAGTGCTTGCCCTCGCCTTCGCGCGCCGGCGCTGGCGTTCGAGTCTGACATCGCGAATCATTGTTCGCATCGTTTGCAGAAAGAGTCTACGCTTCACCTTGTCCTTCGTCTGCGCGGTGGTATGCAGATTTTTGTCAAGACCTTGTGAGTTCTCATTGTCCAACGCTCGCTTTGCGAGCACACGCTTATCTTCCGAATCGCGTCCCTGCAACATGCAACAGGACCGGCAAGACCATCACCCTCGAAGTCGAGTCCTCTGACACCATCGACAATGTCAAAGCCAAGATTCAAGACAAGGAGGGCATCCCACCTGACCAACAACGCCTCATCTTCGCCGGTAAACAGCTCGAGGACGGACGTACGCGTGAGTATTGTAGCAGAGCGACGTCCGCCGTTGCTCCGCGCTAATTGTGACACGCACACCACCACGTCAATCAGTCTCCGATTACAATATTCAAAAGGAGTCAACTCTGCATCTTGTGTTGAGACTTCGCGGCGGTATGCAGATCTTTGTCAAAACTCTCACCGGAAAGACGATCACTTTGGAGGTAGAGAGTAGCGATACCATTGACAACGTCAAGGCAAAAATTCAAGACAAGGAAGGCATCCCTCCTGACCAGCAACGCCTCATTTTTGCCGGCAAACAACTCGAAGATGGTCGCACCCTTTCCGACTACAACATTCAGAAAGAGAGCACGCTTCACTTGGTGCTTCGTCTCCGTGGTGGTATGCAGATTTTCGTGAAGACTCTCACTGGAAAGACGATCACTTTGGAGGTGGAGAGCAGCGACACCATTGATAATGTCAAGGCAAAAATCCAAGACAAAGAGGGCATCCCACCCGACCAGCAAAGGCTCATCTTTGCCGGCAAGCAACTCGAAGACGGTCGCACGCTTTCCGATTACAACATCCAGAAGGAAAGTACTCTTCATTTGGTGCTTCGTCTGCGCGGTGGTCAATGAAGCTATCATCCGACTCTCGCCATTTGAACACCCTGTACCACATCTTCACGAAGTCGACGCCAATGCATGAGCATCGTGGTTCGTGATCCTTTCCCCGGGCGCTGCATGTAGCTCGGATGTGCATTGTGTGTAGCAGCGACTGGCTAGATGCTTGGGTTAGAAAGAGGGATGTGACACGGTCAAGCTCGCACCGACGCCTTCATTGCAACGCATGTCATTGACGATCTACGAGCGTGCTAAGCACTCGCAAAAAGCTCAGCTACAGAGGTGGGCAAAAGCAAGAAGAGCGAAGGTTACACAGAGATCCGAGCGTCAGCGTGGGCTAAACAATGACATGAGCTTGTGCTGCATCATCTGGATACTCACGAGTCTCTGTCTTGACGAATTCGGCAGTCTGGGACACCCTTTGACACCACGCGTCGAGTCTTTCTTGAAGAGCTTTGATTTGTGCCTTGTCCAAGACTCGCGGTTGAACCCAGGTGACGTGGGCTAGTTGTGCGTGCTGGTCAAGCGTGCCCTTGATCAATTTCAAACTTTTGAGAAAACAAAGGGCTGGCTGTGAGTGGGGGCAATCTGAGGCGTCCTTGGCATGAGACATCTGCTCACCTGAGAGCTTTCATGACGAGGTGCTCGACCTCTGAGCTGGGAAGCCGGGTCTCCTGCGCAATGGTGTCGAATGGCAACGTCCTCTGATCATTGGCCCTCTTGAAGATGCTCTCGATGAGTGCCATCAGGCAGATCTTTTGCCTGAGAAAAGGCTCATTCTGCTTCAGAATGGTCTCGTTGTGCAGCTTGGGCAGCAGGCTCTCGAAATGACCAATCGATCCCGAGTTGAAAGCGTTCAAGAGAGATGCCAAATATGCGTGTGGTGTCGATTCCAAGTCGCCGAGAATGGGATGCAGCAGCAACTCTCCGAAGTTGTAGATCGTGTCGCCCAGAAGAGCGCTGATGGAAAGGTCGTGAGCCCTCTCTACCCGCTCCTCCAATGTCAAGTCCATGTGGATGTCGACGCAGGCGAGGTAGAGTAGGGAGGAGCGGTAGTAAGGTGCGTAGTCTGCTTTCGCCTGCCAACCAATGGGAAAGAGGGTATCGTCAGCCTCGTCCGGTGGCTTCAATCAGGACCAAGATTCGCTGCAAAGATCGACGCACCTTGTAGTAGTCGCCGGAAACGCGGTAGTATGCGGCATGCGTTTCCGTGTCGACGGCATCCAGACTGTCTAGGATCTTGCTGCACTTGTCCATGCTATCCTTTGTAGCTTGCAGTTGGCCTTGCAGCAAGTGGAAGTGAGCGCACTCCATCACTGCCCTGACGTGAGCTTCTTGAGTTGAAGGAGTGTCCACGATGGGAAGGAGAGGCGAGAGGAAAGCATTTGCGGCAGCAGGATCTGGCAGGAGGGGAGAGAGAGCAGGGTGTCAGCGCTTGGGTGCCTGTGTGGCGATGATAGGGACGAGCAAGGAGGGGGGGCGCTACAAGACTCGCCTGATAGTTGCCTCGCAGCTTTGACGGCGATTCCGACCAGCCTGCCTTGATTGATCTTGTCCGAGAATCCCCTGACAAACTTGTCGTACAAATCGATGCGTAGCGTTCCAGCATCGCTATCCTTGGAATTGAGAAACTCTTCTACAGCCACAGTCAATTGGTACCACAATTTCTTTTCGTATAGCTGAGGGAAGCGAGCGTACAGAGGTCGCAAAGAGGATGACGCTGAAGTGGCCTGGCTTTGAAGGTATTGGAGATCGGCAGTGGGGCGCACGGTGAGTGCAGCGCTAGCCGAGTTGGACGATGACATGGTGGCTCCTTCGTATCAGGTGGGCGTCCCCAGTGCAGGGTGATGTGAGGAGCGTTGGTGAGAGGCTTCGTTGCGGGAGTGCACAGCTGCAGCACGATGACAAGAGGAATGATAGGAGGTACGTCCAAATCGATGTGAACAGAGGTGAATGGAGCTGTGGAGTGCTGAGTGTCGAGCGCTGAGTGTTGAGTGCACAGTCAAGATGTGGTCGAGTCTCGAGTCTCGAGTCTCGAGTCAAAGTCAAGGGTCACGGGTTCGGATTGTGATTCAGTCGACAATTTTGAATCCTGAATCAGAGTCATGAGTCAAAAACCAAGTCAAGAGTCAAGAGTCAGAGTGACGCGAAGTCGCGGTCGGGGTTGCAGCTGCTGCAACGCGCGTCGCCTGCCCTGTGCGTCGTACTCATCACACAATCAAGAATACTCAAGACTCTTGACTCTGCATGGGGCTCGCGTGTCCAGCTCCACTTTTACCTTTTTGCCCGTCGTGAATACAAGAATCTTGATTAAGGCGGCTGCATTTCAAGATTGGTTTACCTACCGGTACTCGTGACTTGAAATGCACGCTCGATCGACTCTCGAGTCGAGAGTCTTGAGTCTTGAGTCATGAGTCCTGATGAGTGAGTCGTCGTGAGCCATGAGCCATGAGCCATGAGCCATGAGCCATGAGCCATGAGCCATGAGCCATGAGATACTCTTGAATCGTGAATCGTGAATGACTGGACGATGCTTGAATCGTGAATGTGTGTGAGTCCCAACTCCTGCCTCCAACCTCCAACCTCCAACCTCGCGCCATCCCTCTTTCTCTTCTGACTCTGACACCATCAACAAAGCATCACGCCAAACGTCATCATCACCAGACGCGACAGATCCTTGGTCGCCATGTCCGCGCCAACGTCTGGCTTTGCGCTGCCCAATCACGACTTGTCCAGCCTCTCGCTGACCGGTCGACTGCAGCGCATTTTTCAACAAGCCGCACATCCATCTCCCTCTCTGCCTCCTGTCTCTGACGACCCATCTACCTCATCCGCCACCCCAACCGACCCAGCCTTGGCCTTGCTGCAAGAGATCAAATCCGCTCAAGAACTGGCTGCCTCGTTGGATCTCGTATCTCACAATGACCATCTGGAAGATCTCTCTACAGCCACGCTCAGAGCCTTGCTCTTGCCCGCCGTACTTGCAGAGGTATTGACTCGGGTAAAGACCCCCATCGGACCACCAGGCATTTCACAGAGGCTCGAGGTGCTCAAAGGCAGCGCAGTGAGTGGCCTTGACTTCTGCCAATCAAGTGACCAGTGACGCTTCAGGCATTTACACACGCAGATGCTACTTTGCACAGGGCGCGCACAAACGCTTTCTCAAATCGCTGCTTCGCATCGGTGTCTTGCCGTCCGCACCTAGCTCTGAGCGCTCAGCAGCCATTTCGTCAGACTTGCTCCTGCTCTCGCGGCAAGCTCAGCTGCACACCTCGACCTCCCCCTCCACCTCGCTCGTCAGCCAGCCCGCTTTCCCCAGTCCTGGCTCCAAAAGGGACCTCAAAATTGCTCTGTTCAAACTAGAACGAGCCATTGTCAACGCTCTAGACCAATTTAGAGTTGCAGCGAGACAAAGGGCTCACAGCCAAGCGTCCGGCATCAAGGTGCCTGATATGGGCTTCGACTCCGCTACAGCCTCACATGAAGCTCCTGCGGAAGCTCTCTGGGACTTGCTGCTCTTGTCAAAACCGAACGTGTCACGGCAAGAAAGCGAGGATGAGGATGCACAAGGACAGGACGATGACGGAGCAGAGGATGACGCCTTGGTGCAGTACCTGCACAGACGCAGAGGCGCCGCTTCTTCAACGTCCTCCCCCACCCCACCTCTCATCACTCGTCCCTCCTCCCTGAGGGGCTACACGCTTCTTCTGCTCTTGCTACATGCATGCAAGACCATTTCAGCTCTTGACAGCGTTTCCCAAGAAGTTTCGTTGCTCACCAACATGGCCAGTGATCCCTCGCTCGGTCAATCGGCGTATGCCATGGAGAGGCGAGAGCGTGAGCGAGCAAGAGAAGGTAAGAGCAGCGATACGAGCTGGAGATTGGATCCGAGAAGGCTGGACGCCAATGCGCCTGGACCGTTGTTGGATAAACAAGGCAAGATCCTTAGGCCTTTTCACATCTTGCCAGGAGGCTCTACATCTGCCAACGCGCTGCCTACCGATGAGATGAATGCGAGGCAGAGACTCCGGGATGAAGTGTTCAGACCTAGTCATAGGCTTCCGACCATGTCCATCGATGATTTCTTAGCAGAAGAAGAGAGGCGCGGCAATGTCATCCGTGGCGGAGGGTGAGTGTTGTGACTTTGGCGCGGGTCGAGTGCATAAGCTGCATTCCGCTCCTCACACGTCTCTGATTGATCCACTTCACAACAGACACGAAGGAGCGGCAAAAGCTACACCGAGGGAATCACGCGCCCTCAGAGCAGAGCAAGATGGAACGCTGGAGGCTGAAGAAGCAGAAGAACAAGCAAGAAAGGAAGCTGTTGAGTGGGACGCGTTCAAGGAAGCCAACCCAAAGGGAATTGGCAACACGATGAATAGGGGCTGAGAAGCTCAGAAAATGCATAATTTCAATGGTTTCTCGGGGCCAACCGACGCCGGCAATTTGTGGTTTATTGTGACGTGCGTTCGAAATTAATAGTTTGCAGTCACGAGTGTGTGTTAGGGGGTGGAAGGGGCGGGGAAGGCGAGTGTCGAGAGTCGGTCATGACTTTTGGATCATGAATGCACTGCACTCCGCGAAAAGGCGGAGCGGAGCGTCAACCTACGCGTTCGTGTGCGTCCCACTCACACTGCGTCCCATCATATATAACCTCCGCCATGCGCCGCCTGTGCGTACCTTGCACTCCACAAGACCCGTGCCATTCAAACGAACCACCAACAACCTGCACTCACCCCTTCATCTTTCGCGTTTCCTCGCGCTGCGATTCAGACATCAACGCCACTGCGCAAGGATGAGTGGTCCAAGTGGCTCGTCAGCCAATGCGCTCGCCGGTGCTGCGAGTCGACCCCTTGCTTCCACAGCAGGTCCTTCTAATGGCCCTTCCCTGGAGCCCGGCAACGCAAATGGGTCCAACTCGACTACCAATCCTATGTCCAATATACCCTCTAGTGAAGGACCTTCCGTGACGACGAATGGTGTTCCACCTCCGACCGAGCTCGACGTCGATAGGATGACGGCTGGCTCTGTGCACAACTTCCTGGCCGCGAGGGGATACAACAAGGCGTTGGCGGCCTTGCAGAGCGAATTGAGCAGTGCAGATGATACGACGACAGTAGGAGTCGCCGGCGGTGCAATCTCCATCGGCGAGCTGGCAGCCAAGAATGCGCCAAGAGATGTTACTAGAGGTGCTTCGGGTCCAGGTGCGGAGGAAAAGCACGCAACAGAGATGCTCAAGCAGGATTTCAGCGACAAGGAGAGAGGATTCCAAAACTTGAGGTGGTGGTGCGAGGGAAGCTTAGACGTATACCGCGTGCGTACTGACATTGCGCTCGAGGCCCTTTTGGGATTGGCTGCATTCTTCCTAGCAGCTGGCTGACCTCGCATAGAGCATCGCAGCCTGAGCTGTTACCGCTACTCTTACCCATCTTTGTCCACTCGTACCTCGACCTCGTGCATTCTGGCAACGGCAGCGCAGGTGAGCGCAGCGACTCGCAAGGCAGCATGAGACCTTCGCTCACATGTGCTCTGCTCTACAGCTGCTTCGTTGTACAAGCACAGCAGCGAGCTCTTCCAACCTTCACAAGCCTCATTGTTGTCCAGGCTGCGAGCTATCTCGCTTCCGTCGCACGTCCTTTCAGATGGATTGGCGCAGAGGTTCAGGTCGGAAAGATATGTTCTCAAAATGTCTTCCACCGTCTTCGCTTTGCTGCTTGGCTGGCTTACGGACGGAGCTGGGCCTGTCCAGCCTGCCAATCAGCTGGACGAGGGCGATCCTGATGAGAGAGGCAGAAAGTCGGTGCTTCGAATCCTGAACGAGAGATGTCGGATACAAGGTAGGCAGTACAGATTTGCGCTTCAGTGGGGTTTCATCTATGTGTCTCACGCGTATGCACTCCCCTCTGCGCTGCAGTTCTGAACGTTGCTGCGCAGGAGTTGGCTCGACTAAGACTGGAAGAAGGAACCGGGCTCACTGGGGCAGGGCCTAGCTATTCGATCGACGACAACCAGCCTACTCAGAAGTCTCTCTTGTCCAACCATCTCAGCTCCGCAGCCGTAGGCAGCACAGATGTGGTCGCAGACTTTAACGCTGCAGCTGCTGGTCCTCAACTCAAATTGGGCCCTGAGATACCTTTATCCGAAAGGCTAGCAGAGGAGGTACAAAGGCAGGACAAGGCCGAGCAGAAGAAAGAGCAAGAAGAAGCTGAAAAGAAGAGAAATGGCAGTCCTGATAACGAGGCACAGTTGGGTGAGACGCCCATGGAGGGGGTCGAGGAGGGTCGTGGTGCTGCACATTCGCCTCAGCAGGCTGATGGAGAATCTCGGGACATATTATCGGCGGCACCGGCCTCTCGAGCCAGAAGTACAGCCACGCCTGCTCGAGGTGGGACCGCTGCTGCTACAGTCCGAGCGGAGACTGCAGCTCCAAGCGGTCAAGCAGCGTCGACAGCACAAAAGTCAGACTTGATACAGCCACAGTACGCAGACCTTCCACCACAAGCACCTCTCTTTAGATCGGTGGACGTGGAACGAGAAGTGGCGCGGATGCGAGACGCTCGCAAAGCTATTCGCTTCGGTCCTATTGCTGAGGCGCAGATCAAGGAAGAAAATTTGAATGCTGCTGAGGGCCCCGCTCCACGGATAGCTACTCTACCATCCATTTGCGCTTACACCTATCACGACGCCGAGGATGGGCTCGCGTGCTCGACCTTCTCCATAGACTCTAGCTTGATGGCTGCTGGCTTCGAAGACAGCTATGTGCAAGTATGGAGCCTCAAAGGCGAGCCCTTGCAGCCACTACAGGGCAACATCGACCTGACGAAGGTCTCTGACTGTGAGTTGCACCGACCATCACCCCTGCTCTGACGCGCGTGTCCTGATTGACTTCTTCTTTGCAAATCGCTAGCCAAATCCTTGAAAAAGCAGAGGCAGCACACGTCACTCACTACGCGGAGATTGGTGGGTCATAGCGGACCAGTATACGGCGTGTCCTTTGATCCTGTCAACGGTACGGCCGGCGCGCCCAAGCACCTTCTAAGCTGTTCAGCTGATGGCTCAGCGCGCCTGTGGTCTTTGGACACATATTCCGCGCTTGTTGCTTACCGTGGGCATCAATTGCCGGTCTGGGACATCGAATGGGGACCAATGGGTGTCTATTTCGCGACTTCAAGCGCCGACAGAACAGCGAGACTTTGGAATACCGAGCGGATACACCCGTTGCGCATGTATGCAGGGCATCTGAGCGACGTGGACGTGAGTTGCACGGAGTGTTGCCCGTTTCCTGCGCCGAGGAATGCGACTGACAGCGTGATTTCGCTCTTGAGCAGTGCTTGCGCTTCCATCCCAACTCTTTGTACCTCGCTACCGGTTCCTCAGATCGCACATGCCGACTATGGGACGTTCAGCGCGGCGCCTGCGTGAGGTTGTTCGTCGGCCACTCGAGCCCCGTGTCAAGCGTTCGCATCAGCCCAGATGGTCGATACTTGGCATCGGCAGGGGCAGGCTCGGCTTTGGGACCATCTCAAGCACCCTCCAGCTTTGGACTCAATGCGCGAAACGGCATCTCATCACATGACGACGACTGCTCCATCAGTCTTTGGGACTTGGGTTCTGGAAAGAGGATCAAGAAGATGTGGGGACACTCGGCTTGCATCAACGATATCGACTTCACAAAGGACTCGAAACTGCTCATTAGTGCGGCTGCTGATTGCACTGTCAAGGTATGGGACGTAGCAGCTGCCGGTGGTGAGGGTATCAGCGCTTCTGGGCACGGCGCATCAGCCGCAGTGGTTGCTGACGGCACTGGAGGCTCTTTGCCTTCCGGAGCAGCTGCAGCCGTGAGCGCAATGGTGAACAGCAACGGACTAGAAACAGCGCGTCCAAACGCGGCTGACCATCCAATTGGCAGTGCAACGTGCTCTTCCGATCTCCTGACCACCTTTCACACCAAGAAGACGCCCATTATCGATGTTCAGGTCACCCCACGTAACCTTGTCCTTTGCTCGGGTCCCTATGATGCATCAATCTGATGTTGTTGACATCGTGATTGCACCCCACGTCACTGCTGATGCTTTGCGTGGTCGCAGAGGCAAAGAGTTCAAGTCACAGGTGAGGCGGCATGCCGCGACGATGGATGGTGAATGAACCCCATGACTCTCCTTTGCGACTCTTGACCCAACACTTTGACTCGTGAATCGGTATCACGCGTCTCATCAACAGGCGTGTTGAGACAAGTCACGTGTTTCGATGTCCAAAAAAAAGAATTGGTTAGGTCGTGCGCATGCGCGCTAGAGGGCGCTTCTTGCTCGCAGAAGGGCAATCTTGAATCTGAATATACCGCATTGCCGTCAAGAGTCTGATGAGTAAACTTCTGTGATTCGCTCCTGATCGTCCTCATTCGCCGTGCAGTCTACGGGTGAAGGGGAGTGTACGCAATACGGATCCAGAAGCTCATTCAGGGCGTACACAAGCACCTCGAAGCGCGCTAGCCACGATGCCATCCTTCAACAGTGGCGACGGGCTCGACGCGTCTGCGATGGATCTCGCTGCTCTCTCTTCGCAATTGTCAGCATCGCGCGCAGCAGTGGCTGACAGGATCATGGCCCAAATGCAAGCAGCAAGCTTGGCCAATTCGGCCCCTGAGCAGCCTAGCAAAAAGCGCAAGAAGGACTCCGAAACTTCCCGCAGCGGACCACGCCCTCCCACTTTGGGACTTGGAGCCGCGCTGCCTCTAGCTGGCACTTCAGCGTTGGGGGCAGGGCCCAACCGATCGGACAACAGGCTCAAAGGTGCTTTGACTGGTGGTGCTCGAGCTAGAGGGGCAAAAAGAGATCGAGAGGCACAATTGGCGGAAGACCGCAGGGCTGCTGATGAAGCGCGAGAAGCACAAGAGAAGCAGGAGGAAGAGGAGCGGACAGATGGAAGGAGCGCCAATGTCAAGAAGCGCAAAGATCGTCAAGATCCGTTTGCACAAATCACTGCTGTGTCCAGTGTCAAAGGCGCGGAGGCGGAGCGAGCTCAAGCGACAAGGAAGGAAGATCACAGCGGAAAGTCCATTGGCAGCCAAGATGGAGCTGCAACAAGAGCTTCGAGTGCGAGACAAAACACACGAGACATCGGATTGAACAAAGCAGCGGACCTTGCTGGCGCGCAAGCAGCGGAGAGGGCAGCGTCTGCTGGAATGGGCAGAAAAGCCCAAAAAAAAGCCAGAATCGAAGCGAGGAAACGAGTGCTTCAGGAGGCTGGCGTCCAGAGCGGAGAGACGAGCGGGAGCAAAGGCACCGGAGTCAGCGCCCCCCACACAGCAGAGGGGGGAAGTGGAAAGCTCAATACAATGTCCAGAAATGCCGATGCTGCTTCCGGATCGCCGGATGAGGCGACAAAGGTGAACCGACGAGATGAGGAGACCAATGGAGCTGTGGGTGATGGCGCCGTTGATCTTCCAACTGCCCCACAGCGCCATCCAACGTCGCATTTGACGCCTCTCCAAAGCTCCGCGGCAGCACAACTGGCGGGAGCCCGATTCCGATCCATCAACGAAGCGCTGTACACTTCGTCCGGAGCTGAGGCAGTGTCCCTGGCCAAGGAGGATTCCACACGCATGCAAGAGTATCACCGGGGCTTCAGATCGCAAACGCAGAGCTGGCCTTTGATACCAGTAGACGCCGTGGTGAAGATATTGTGTACCGCAAAGATTGCCACCAGCTCTTGTGCTGGCAAGCACGTGCGGAATCCTGTGGTTGTGGATCTCGGCGCAGGTGAGGCTCCTCTAGCGAAAGCGCTAGCCAAGTTGTCCAACGAAGCCCACCAGACCTCCGGACCAGCACCTGTCGCAGCTTCGAAGAAGAAGCTGACGAACCTCCATGGTCATACTTGGAGCGTTCTAAGCTTTGACCTAGACACATCACCAGATGGCTGGGTCGTTGGTGCAAATGTCGCTCAACACGTTCCGCTTCCAGGAGCCCATCATCTAGCAGAGGATCGCGAAGGTGTACAGGACCATGGCGACGTCCAAAGCAAGGGCAAGAAAGGCCAAAAAGGCACTCAGCGCGCCAATCCTCAGATTGTAGACGTTGTCGTCTTTTGTCTGGCACTGATGGGCACAGACTGGATGGGGATGATTCTCGAAGCCCACAGAATTCTGCACGAAGGGTGAGCGATGTTTGCGTCCACTTTGAGATCAAGCCTGACGTACCCACACCACACGTTTCCCCACCATCTTCTTGTCGCAGCGGAGACCTCATCATTGCAGAAGTTTCGTCCCGGCACACCTCGGTCGAGGATTTCACCGACCTCATTCGCGAAGCTGGCTTTGAGCTGAAGAAGAGTGACTCTAGCAACACACACTTTTCCCTCTTCGAATTTTGCAAGATCGAAAGACCAGCTCAAAACAGCCCGAAGAACCGCAAAGAGCTTGCCGAGTGGAGGGACAAGTTGTGCGAGAAGGGGAGAAAGGTGTTGAAACCTTGCTTGTACAAGAGGCGGTAGCCATCGTAATACTCTTTATACGCTTGTGCGTGGAGCCGAAGTGCAGCATTTGCATGACCCATCGACAATGTCTCGTGAACATGGTCGCAGGAACCATCCATGTGCAAGTCGGCACACCAGTGCGCACCAACGAAGATATTCAGAGCAATGCAGAGGCACGCGATCTGAAATCACAGAGGGCTCGTGTTGTCTGCTGCCTCATCATTCTGGTTTGCTGTACATGATCTGAACGAATGACGGATTGAAGCATCGTACTAGTACAAAGGTGTAGCATATCGCCAAAGCTGAAAAAGTGTCACCAGGCCCGATGAGAGGCGGGCATGGCTCGGGCAACACGGTGGAGAGGAATATGTTGCGCGATACGATTCTCTTTCCGCATCGCGTCAAAGAGATTGACGCGCTCAAGAGAAGTGGATGCCCTCTTCGTGAAAGCAGTGCAATAGCTGCAGGAGGTCTGTAATGTCCATTTGCGCAGCTCTCTGATCCGAGTAGCCTGAAGCTTGCAGAATGTCCTCGACTCGCTGCGTGAAAGGTTTCGAAAGATCCAATGGCTGCTCGGCGGGGTCGTCGAAATTGCATCAGCTCCGTTGGCACTCATGAAAGAACCGCTGCTTGCGCAAGTATCGCGTGATGTTGCAGCAGCATGATGCTCACCCTTTCTCTTTCTGAGTGGAAAGTCTTCCAATTTGACTGTTTGTGAAGAAGCGATCGGCGGAGGATCGCAAGGAGAGGGATATTGTTAGGAAAGAGGACCGACAAGACGCGAGAAGGGCACAAGCTAAAGAATCGCGCGACGGACGCTCCTCTCAGAACCCTCTCTTGCAAGCCGCAACATCTACTCACCTCCAACATCTCGACCACACCAGATGCAGTGAACGAGCTGCGGACTATCTTGTGTCGTCTGCTGAATACTATCCTGTTGAGTCCATCGAATTCCTCGAACCTGATTTCAGGTGGCGGGTTGATGGGTACGATTCTGACCACGGAGCTCTCGACCTGAGGTGGTGGTCTGAAGCTGCCTTTGGATACCTTCATAATGTGATCCACCTTGGCGTAGAGTTGCACGTTGGCGCTCAGTCGGCACCAGAGCGAGCTTCCGGGTCTGGCCAACAAGCGCAGTGCAAATTCGCGCTGGAACATGAGAATGGCGCAGCGAAAAAGGGGTCGATGGGATAGCAATTTGAAGACTAGCGGACTGCTGATTTGATAGGGCGTGTTGCTGATGCAGACGTCGAAGTATGGCAGCGAAGGAATCTTGCAGAAGTCGCCCAGGGTGATTTCCAACTTGCGCTGGACCGGTCTGTCACATCATGAGGGAAAGGCGAGGCACGAGAAGAAGACAATTTAGTTGAAGTTGACGTTGAATGGGACCGTCCCAGCGCCCTTGCATGTTAGCAAATGTGCCATGCACTGTTACACCCCTCTCCAAGACAAGCAGACAAGCTGCCACTCACCTGCCTTGCACTCGCTTTGTGAGCTCGGCAGCCATTCGCGGGTCCATCTCCACCACTGTGCACTTTTTGCAAACGTCCAATATCCTCACTGTCAGGTTGCCCGTTCCCGGTCCCACCTCCAGCACCAGATCTGTAGATTTAAGATTCGCTTTGTCGACGATGCTGTGGTAGAGCAGAGATATGGGTGTGAATGCAGAGTATGGTCAGTCGCTTGAGCGCCCTCGCAATGCAGCGTCCCCTTGCCAGTAGTGCCTGTCTTGCGCTCTGCGAAGCCTTTGCCGTCTCGCGCGCACAATTGACCACTCACGCTTGAGCCACACCGGGGTTCTTGAGGATGTGCTGACCAAATCTATCGGTGTTGAAGATTGGATTCTTTGTAACGGAGCTGGTTCCAGTCTGAGTACCCAGCGAATCCAAAGCTACGCCCGATGCATTCTTGCTCGAGGAGGCGGTGGTGGAAGGCCTGACTGAGGCAGACGAGATGGTGTAAGGTGCGGAAGAGGAGGAATGAGAGCGAGAGTTGGGGTTCACCCCGCGTGAGGATACGGCGCGCGGCATGGTCGAAGCTTGCGGTGCTGCTTATGACAGGTAGCAGGAAAGAGCTTCTTGAGGGCAGCACTCAAACTACCGCCCATCGACAAGTCTCGATGTGGTGCTGATGCGTGTGCAGGTGCAGGTGCGAGTGCGTGCGCGCGTACCAGACCGGGCTTTGGAGTGGTCACGAGTCGATGTGCGAATGTGGGAACGGTGTGAGCGCAGCGAGGGTGAGGGTGAGGGTGGCACCGGCTGTGTGGCTCACCACAAGGTCTTGGGCAGCAACGGCTTCTTTTACGAGGGAGGGATAACCAGTAGTGTGCGAAAGGCGGACGCTGACGCTTGCAAATGTGATGAGGTAGAATCTTGAATGTCTCGATGAAGACGAGGACTGATGAGATTAGATCCAGCTCCGCGTGAATGCAAGCCGGTGGCCGCTCGGACTCAAACTGCAAAACGAACAATCGTGAATCAGACTGTGAATCGTAATCCGCAAAATTCCAACTTGCGGCATCAAAATCTTGATGAATGGTTTCACGAGTGAAGTTCATGATCAGCACATCCCAATAATACATTTTTGAGATTCAGGCGCGCGTTCGAATTTTTTTCGCACGAGAGAGCCTTACGGCGAAAAGGAGAGTGCATTTTGATGATCAATTTTGTTTGATTATTGGGAGGAGTGAGTCTTAATCACGAATTTGAATCGATTTAATGTGCACGGCCACCGAGACCGGTATAGATCACTCGGAATCATAACGTGCAAGGCTGTACTTACGACTCAGCCTGCTGTCGATCAAAAGTCACGAGTGCATGGCAGCACCCTATGCGGAACTCTGCGGTGATCTTCAATCAAGCATGTGAATGACAATCATGTCTCGCGGTAATGCTGTCGGTACAATTGCAAGCCACGGCGCGTAGCGCGTGCGCTGTTCCAAGTGCTCTCGGGCTTGCGACCAACACGCCCTCTGGTGTTGGTGTTTCTATTGGCACAGCTCGCAGTCACGACCAGCAGGGCAACAGTACGAAGCTGTATTACTTTGCACGCCATGCTGAGCTGCAAATCGAAAAAGTCAAGTCTAACATGGCGAGTGCCGAAGGGGGAGGGGGTGTGGAAACGCTCATTCGTAC
The DNA here is from genome assembly GCF_003144195.1 of Ceraceosorus guamensis. Lineage (NCBI taxonomy): Eukaryota > Fungi > Basidiomycota > Exobasidiomycetes > Ceraceosorales > Ceraceosoraceae > Ceraceosorus > Ceraceosorus guamensis. Next base: position 98,739 of record NW_020290058.1, read on the forward strand.
TCCGTCTTGACCTTGACGTTGGACACATCCACACTTCCACCCAAAGGGATGCGGTGAGGTGAGCTGTGATCGAATACGCTACGATGACCAAACATCGAGTGCAAGACAGGGGATCCTGTCAGCTCAAGTGCCGCAGATTGCACAACTTGGGTGAGATCAAGCACAAACTCACCCAGGATACGTAAGTCTATGAACCGGAGGTCTCTCAGCTTCTTGAAAGAGCAATCTATCTTCCGCGTTTCTAGTCTTCTTGTCCAACTCTTCCAAGCTTGTTCTTCGACTGGATTCCAAGCTGGGCTTGTAGTGCGACAAGTATCGAGTGATCAAGGGCGCGTTGGAATCTGACAATGTCTCCTCTTCGCCCGTCGCGCCATGAGGCGAGCGATTCGCTGCGGCGCTGAAACGGTAGACGATCACTCCTCCAATCACCAGCAGCAGTCCGTTGCGCCAGAATGGTGCCGAGAAGCCTGCAAGAGGGGGACAGGCGGCCACGAGGCGTGGAGAGAGTCAGCTGTGAAGCACAAAGGAGCTAAGAAGGCCGTGTGTCATGAAGCCGATAATGCGCCCGCTCGACGTTACTCTGTCCTCATCGCTTGATCTTTCTTTCTGCATTATATCAGCTCTGTCCATCCATATCAGTCCAGCAAGTCTTCCTTTCACAGCACCTGTATGCGTCTTGCCCACACACGCTCCGAACAACTACCAGACCCCGCAGATCGTCACCTCCCCATCGATCAACTCACCCTCCTCAGGATACTGTTCCTCCTCGGCCGCATCAGCCGCCGCATGTCCGTGCGAAGATTCGGCGGATCGAGAAGCAGAAGCGTGCAGAGTTCGTGCAGCAGTGTTGAGCGTCGCCAAGGAGGTTGGGGCTGCTCGCGCTCTCAAGAAGTGCGGGAGGAGCACTCGAGAGGCCATTGTGGACTAGTCCAGTGATTGCTCCAGCGATTGCAGTGATCCAATCGATGGCCGCAGCGTCGAGAGGGACGATGATGTTGAGCGACGCTCAACGTCTTTGAAGATGCGATCGACGATTGCTGGGTCGCCTCGCCCTTCGTGCTGGCGGGGAATGCGCGCTTGGTTGGAGGTGCGTGCGTGCGAGCGTGCGTGCGTGCGTGCGTGAGCAATCCATCTGTCGCCTTGGTCAATCCCACCAACCAACGGTCCGACCAGCGTCATCCACGGCATGAATCAATACGTGCATCGCCTCTGAACCTGTAGGACAGCGCACCACGTGGACTAGGTTTCGGCGCACATGCAATCTTCACGTGATGCATCATCAACTTATGCGTCCCGCTGAAGCATCGAGTGGCTCGCGCGCTCGACGCGTCCAGCTGATGCTTCTTCACATTTCCAGTCGTGAGTTTGTTTGGCCCAGCAGCAAGCAGGCTGGGCATGAGACGAGCCAAATTGACACCGCTCCACCCTAGCATCAAAGGCAACAACTGTCACCATCACGGCTTTCGCAGGCTATCAGATCAACATACGAGCCCAGGCGGTCTTGCACTGCAATAATGTCAGCTCCTACTGCGGCTGCTACGGCTCCCGCCCCAGGCGGAGCCAGGGAAAGACGAGCCTTCAAGACTCAGGACAAACCGGACGAAGTCAGGAGATCCAATTTGAACGCTGCCAAGGCCGTGTCGGATGCCGTCAGGACCAGCTTAGGCCCCAAGGGCATGGACAAGATGGTCAGTGTCGAGCGAGTATACTTGGACAAGGCCTTGGTACAAACCATTGTCAGCCGATAGAGCGCAGTATAGGGGCGAGCGCAAGCCTTGAGCAGTTTGCTGCGTATGGCAGCCCTGCTTGCGTGATGTTGTAGTAGGGAGGAATGCCGCTTTGCTGACTTCAGTCCGACGTTTGCGCCGCTTAGATCCAAACTTCAAGTGGAGAAGTGGTCATTACGAACGACGGTGCCACTATTCTGAAGCACATGGCAGTCATGCACCCTGCAGCGCGCATGCTCGTCGAGCTATCTCAAGCGCAAGACGTTGAAGCTGGTGATGGTACCACTTCCGTCGTCGTCATTGCCGGTAGTCTCCTGGGCGCTGCGGAGAAGATGCTCAATAAGGGCATTCACCCTACGCTCATTGCCGAGAGCTTCCAGAGGGCTGCAGGAAAGGCTGTAGAGTACTTGACGGACATTGCAACACCTATCAAGCTCGAAGACAAGGAAAGCTTGCTCAGAGCCGCAAGCACGAGTCTTAATTCAAAGGTGAGCGGTGCAGCTTTCCCTTCGATCTTTTGGCGGATATCTCATACCTGCGACATCACGCCACACTTCGCTCCCAGATCGTCTCGCAGTACTCGTCTGTCCTTGCTCCCATCGCCGTCGAGGCAGTCACAAGACTCGTTCGCGCACCTCACTCGTCCTCCCGTCCCAAGTCGCCCGCGAACGCATCGTCTCCCGTTCTGCCATCAGGCGACGCATCTGCAACAAGTGCAGCACTGTCATCCACCTCTCCAGCCGCCGGTGGACAGGCAGCCGTGGGCAAAGAGGAAGCAGCCAATGTCGACTTGCGCGACATTAGACTTGTCAAGAAGGTGGGGGGAACCATTGATGATACGGAGCTCGTCGAGGGTCTTGTATTGGAGCAGAATGTCGTGACTGGATCCGGTGGTCCGAGTCGTGTGGAAAAGGCTCGCATCGCCCTGTGCCAGTTCCAACTGAGCAGCCCCAAACCTGACGTGAGTTGCGTTGCGCTTAGCTCTGAAGATGCGTGAGCTGACACTCTGGTCTCGCGCCTTCTAACAGATGGACAACCAGATCGTGGTCAACGACTACCGTCAGATGGACAAGATCCTCAAGGAGGAGCGACAATATCTATTGAACATGTGCAAGAAGATCAAAAAGACTGGCTGCAACGTCCTCTTGATCCAAAAGTCGATCTTGCGAGATGCAGTCAACGAGCTAGCTCTCCATTTCCTTGCCAAGCTCAAGATCCTCGTCATCAAGGATGTGGAGCGGGACGAGATTGAGTTTGTGAGCAAGACGCTCGGCGCAAAGCCCATTGCGGATATTGAACACTTTTCGGAGGACAAGCTGGCCAGCGCGGACTTGGTGGAGGAGATTCAACAGAGCGGAGCCAAGATTGCCAAGATTACGGGAATCAAGAATATGGGCAGAACGGTCAGCGTGCTTTGCACCGGTGCCAATGCTCTTGTGCTTGGCGAGAGTGAAAGATCTCTGCACGACGCGCTCTGCGTTGTTAGGTGCCTGGTCAAGAAGCGGTGAGTTGCAAAACAAAGAGGAAGAAGATAGGGACGGTGAACAGGTGCATTTTTGCTTACATGATGCCCCTTCGTGCGCTGTTTGTCAAAAGCTACCTGATTGCTGGTGGAGGGGCACCCGAGGTGCACGTTTCACGTCTTCTGGCAGAGCACGCGCAGACGTTGACGGGCATGGAAGCCTACTGTTTCCAAGCCTATGCCGAAGCGCTAGAGATTGTGCCGACGACGCTAGCGGAGAATGCGGGTCTGAACCCAATCGCCATTGTGACGGAGCTGAGAAATCGGCACGCATTGGGAGAGAGGACGGCCGGTATCAACGTGAGAAAGGGACAGATTACAAATATTTTGGAGGAGAATGTGTTGCAGCCTTTGCTGGTCAATACCAGCGCCATCGAATTGGCTACAGAGACGGTCGCGCTCTTGCTCAGAATCGACGGTGAGTGCCCTTTACTGTCCCCATCGTATGGTCCCCCTGCATCGCCAACTGACATTCTCTCACTTCTTTGTTCGGGCTAGACTACCACCTGAGCCGTTGAGACGACTGCGCAGTCGTCGCCAACGAGGAGCACTTTAGATGCCCGAGACTCCCAAGGGAAATTGTATGCCGTCTCTTTGAACTCGTGCCTTTGACCGACCGAACCCAAAATCGGTGTTTTCGCGCAATCGTGAGAAAGTGGTGATGGGATGAGGGTGGCGGGCTAGGCAACAGAACGTGGCGCTCACCTTACCTCTGCGCTCGCTTCTGACCAAAAGTCGAGTCTGATGAGGGGGGG